>NC_055988.1:150266328-150569710 GCF_018446385.1 Zingiber officinale
TGTTTTACTTTATGTTTTGGAGTTATTCTTCCCTCACAATGGAGTAGATCTCCTTTTCTATGGATGTAGGAAGTAGTTTTGATGTATTGATTGATGTATGAACTAGTGGACGCTAATTTCCTTGTTCAATGAAGGTTTTATGCCATGCTCTACTTATGTTGTGTCTCTTATGTGTTTGATAAAGCGTGTGAGTGGTATAAGCATGTAGACATGAGGGATTTATCTCCTTGTTAAGGTTGCTACTAGACTGGATAACCGGGGGGTCCTTAGTGACAAAGGATACTCATTCAACTGGACATATTATGCCCTTAGTGACAGAGGACATCGATACTTACCCAATTTCTAGAGTCAAAAGGTCTTAATATAGGGATTAATCCTTAAACATGGAGGTTAAGGAAGTGACTATCCATTAGGGACATAATCCTACATCATAATGAAATCGAAATCCTAGAATCCATCTCCCAAAGCTCAATTCCCTCCAAGATCGATTCTCTCATCCTTCTCTTTCTCTCTTCAATCACTCTCGTTAGTTTGCAAGTGCCAAAGCCAACTTTCGACCGTCTAGATAACTTACTTTGCGACATTTCTAGTGCTTAATCAATAGTCCCTGTGGATTCGACAAATCTTATATATTACTGACGACGAAACCGTATACTTGTGGTTCGTAACAAAAATCACCCTCGAATATGATGTGAGACTGGTAGCCAGGATTCTCTAAGTGATCTCGAAGCATCTACATGATACCTAGGGAAAATAATAGTACAAATGGGGGTAGTGAGTCCAAATGACTCAGCAGATATAAGATAGACAGTGCATAATCATAATATATATTTAAATATCCAAAGGTATACAGTCTCAAAGGGTAATGTAAAACCATAATAAATGTCCATACCTGTAGTAATGTGTCAAACACATAATAAATGCAAGTGAAAAGGTGGATTTACTGTTGGTGCAATATCCCTCAGGTCAAGGTTGACCTGGGTAACCAAGCTGAGTCTTGGTTTGGGTTTAGATGTTTGACAATAAGATATTGATTGAAGAAGAGTCAAGTAGGTCAAGGTTGACTGGATACTTGACTGGGAAGTCCTAACTGGGATGTTAGGCAAAATGAAAGTCCTGGTGAGTGAAGCCAGGCAGAAGAAAAGTCCTGGTGAGTGAAGCCAGGCAGAAGGAAGTCCTGGTGAGTGAAGCCAGGCAGAAGGAAGTCCTAGTGAGTGAAGCTAGGCAGATGGAAATCCTGGTGAGTGAAGCCAGGTGAAAGTCCAAGTGAGTGAAGCTAGGCAGATGGAAATCCTGGTGAGTGAAGCCAGGTGAAAGCCCTAGTGAGTGAAGCTAGGCAGATGGAAATCCTGGTGAGTGAAGCCAGGTGAAAGCCCTAGTGAGTGAAGCTAGGCAGATGGAAAACCCTAGTGAGTGAAGCTAGGTGAAAGCCCTGGTGAGTGAAGCCAGGCAAGGGAAAATCCAGATGGATCAAGGATGATCGGACATCTGGTGCTGGGAAGTCCAAGTAGGTCAAAGGATTGACTGGATACTTGGCATGAAAGAAAAGTCCAAGTAGGTCAAAGGGATTGACCGGATACTTGGCACAGAGAAAAGTCCAAGTGGGTCAAAGGGATTGACCGGACACTTGGTAAGGGAGTCCTAGCAGGTCAAGGGAGTGACTAGATGCTAGGCATGACATACCAACAGGTCAAGGTTGACCGGATGTTGGTTTGGGAGGTTTAGGACTTGGTTTTGGACAAAAATCAAGTGCTGGATCGATCAGTGGATCGATCCAGGCTCTGGATCGATCCGTGGATCGATCCAGGCCTCTGGATCGATCCGTGGATCGATCCAGAGGTCCCAATCGATCAGTGGATCGATTGGGACGCGGCTGCTTCGCGCGATAAGCGCTGGATCGATCCGTGGATCGATCCAGGCGCGTTTCCAGAGCACAGAGGCGCTCTGGATCGATCCAAAGCCTCCCCGATCGATTGGGAACATTCGAATCGATCGGGATCCGACCGTTGGCGTCGTTTATAGCTGCAGGCGTTCGATGGCTGCGGTATCGCTTCACTGATTCACTCCAGAGCTCTCGCCAACTCCTCCACAGCGCTCACAAAGCTCAGATCGCCAGTTCTTGAAGGATCTTGGAAGCTCTCCAAGTCAAGAGGCGGATCAAAGCCAAGAAGAGAAGCTAGGGTTAGGGTTTTGTACTCATTGTAAGCTTGTAAGCTTGTATTTCTTGTATCCTTTCCCTCTCTTCTTGTATTGAGTCTAGTAGGGCTTCTCCGCCTTTGGTAGTTACCATAAAGGAGAGTTTTATTTAGTGGAGGGTGTGTGTGTTGGTGTGGATCCTTGGATTAGTCACCTCTTGTGAGGTGGATACCAAGTAAAACCAACCGTGTTAGCGTTGTGTGTTTGTTTCTATATTTTCCGCTGCATATCTTTGAAGAAACAAGCAACGCCGAGCAACGAGCGAACGCGACGAGCTATTCACCCCCCCCCCCCTCTAGCTACTTTTGGTCCTAACAAGTGGTATCAGAGCAAGGTTGCTCTTCACCGGAATCACCGCCGGAAGGGGCAAACATATCAAGAAAAGCTAGAGGGTGAAGAAGTTGGAGCAAATTCTTCAAGTTCAAGATTCTATCAAGCTCAACTTCAAGATGCAATTCCAAGATGAACTTGGATTTGACACAAGGGTGGCTCCACCATATTCATCTATAAGCTTCGATTCTTGGAAATCAAGAATCGAAAATTTTCTTATGATGGAGATAGAGCAATGGTTTGCTCTCATGGAAGGTTTTGAAGCTCCCACAAATTCCAAGGGCAAAGTACTCAAAAGGAGCAAGTGGAGCAAAGACCAAATCCAAAGATGTGAGGCCAATGACAAAGTGACCAAGCTTTTGGTCAATTTATTGCCAAGCAACATCTTGGAACAAATTGGAGAGTTTGAAGATGCCAAGGAGCTTTGGAGCAAATTGGCCAAGCTTCATGAAGAGATCCCCTCCACTGTACAAGATCATGAAGAATCCAAAGAGGGCGACTCATTGGATCAAGACCAAGAGGAGGACTCCGAGGTTGAGAGATGCTCAACCTCCGAAGAAGAGGAGATCCAAGAAGCTTCATCCTCAAGGGAATGCAACGAAGGGAACAAGGAGGGAACATACTCCTTGTTTCATATTAAAGATGATGAAGCCTCCACCTCTAGGATTGAGGGGGAGCAATTCTTGGTGACGCCGGATCAAGAAGAAGGAGAAGCTTCTACATCCGGGTCAAGTGAAGAAGAAGAAGATTGTGCCACCTCCGAAATTCAAGAAATATCAAATGGAGGAGCAAGTGCCATCCCTATACAAGAAGGTATAAATGTTTCAATTAAAAATAAAAATCATATAATATGTTTTGAGTGTAGGGAAAGTGGGCACTATAAGAGCAAGTGTCCCAACTTGGCCAAGAAGAAGGGCCAAGTGGCACAAAAGGGCAAGGAGAAGCCCAAGGAGACCACCCCCGGGACAAAGAAGAGCAAGGAGCACATTGTGTGCTTCTTGTGTCAACAAAAAGGGCATTACCGAAGTCAATGCCCCAAGGGGAAGAAGATGGTCAAGGCTCAAGGAGGCACTAGTCAAGGGGAGCTCCAAGGTAAAAAGGAAGGTAACTTTCGTTGAGCCTATTCCTTGCAAAATGGTAAAAAGCATGCTAGGTCAAACTTTTATCATTTTAATGCGATTTACCATAAGAATAGGAAGCATGAGGGCTTTAAGGAAAAGCATGTGGCCCTACATGCCAAAACTACTATCCCTAAGGCTAGGAATGTAGGTAAAAACCTAGGCGATAACTCTAAGGATGTAAGATACAAGCCTAGAAACAAAAATGCTCATGGATCAAATGAAAAACCAAAAACTAAGGACTTAGTGATAGAAAATCAAGTCTTGAGATCAAGGCTTGATAAAATGGAAAAGACCCTAAAAAGGATGGAAAATATCCTATTAGGGCAAAATGAGCATAACCTAGGTCTAGGAGCACAAAGGTCATCTAATGGCCATAGAGGTTTGGGATACAAACCAAAGGCTAAGAAGGATGTGCCCTCTTACCATAGAGTTCCATATAGTTATGGAACAAACCCTAGGTCTAGTGGTCAAGCCAAAAATACTAGGGAAGTCATCCCTAAGAGTATTTTTGCAATAAATGTGACTAAGACTTCTAAGAAGTCTAAGAAAGTCACAAACAAGGTCACAAGGGAGGTTATCCCTAGAGTTGACCTAGAAAATGTGACCAAGGCTTCTAAGAAGCCCAACAAGGTCACTAGGAAGGTATCTAGGGAAGTTATCCCTAGTGAGTACCTAGAGCGTCCAAGGAGCACCAATAGGTGTTGGGTTCCTAGGAGCATCTTCTCTACCCTATAGATGGGTTAGAGAGTGTCAACTCCGATTAGAAGGGTAGTTAACCCAACTTTGAGGAAATTGACACTCAAGGAGCATTTTCAAGGTTTTAGTTAACCTTTGAAAATGAAATGGAATTATTGATTACTCCTTGAAAGAGCAAATGTGCCAAATTGGAGAAGTATTGATTTTATTTTAAAGTGGCACAAATTTGAGAAAACACAAGAACTACCAAGTTGGGATTTTGGTATGTTCTTAGGAAATTAAAGGCAAACTAAGCCTTAATTTAAAAGTGCTACACTTGAGGGAAAATGGAATATGCCAACATTTGAGGACATGTTTACTTTCAATTGACATACATTAAATCAAGGAAATTAGAAATGCCAATTTAGGTTTTGGCACTCTCTTGAAGCACTTTAGGGCAATCTAGGTTTAAGTTGTAAGTTTAGCTAAGACTTTAAGGATACTTAGATAGTTAATCTAGGTATATTTTATTTATGCTAAATCTTGCCATGATTGTTTGCCCATCATATGCCATGACATCATGTCTAGTTTTTGCATTCATGTTTTATTATGGAAAATCCAAAAATACCATGTCATGACATTCATACATCATGTAGTAATAGGATATTTTCTTTTGAAAATTATTTTCTTTTGATGTATGCCATAACATAATCATGCATTAAGTTTAATTCCTTGTAATTAAGGACAAATGGCATTTAACGACACTTATTAATAAGTGACATCCTGGGTGGATGTCTAATATCTCTAAAATGCCTAGATAGATATGCATGATCCCTAGAATAGGGCAAAAACCAAAATCTACATCTCACAAAGACTCTTAAGGTGACTTGTATGTATTTTAGTGCATATTATATACAAGTGAGATGTTAGGATGATGAACAAAGCTCAAGATGTTGATTTAGTGCATTTTTTTGAGTTTTAGGTTCATCAAAACACATAGTTATGTGTTTTCCCATCATTGGGAAAGCTAATGTACAAGTCATGTGCATTATGCCCAAGGAACATGATGGGATATTGGTTTTGAAAATGTTTTTAAAATGTTTTTGGAAAACCTTGGTGAAGGCTATCTTTTGATAGTAATCACCATTGAATAGTTAGACACAAACTTGAAGAAAAACACTAAAGTTTTTACAAGTTTTCAAGTTTGTGTCAATCTTTGAAAATATGATGTATTTTCATAGAAAGCTATTTTTCCATGATTAAGTATGCCCTAAATAATGTCTACACGAAATTTCATAATTTTTGGATTTTTGTAGAATTTTCTAGGGGTTTCTGAAGTTGACTGAAATGGAATTTCAGCAACTATCAGAGCTCCGATCGATCCATGGATCGATTGGAGTTCCTGAATCGATCCATGGATCGATTCAAACGGCAATTCCCACGAGCAAAAGCTCGCTGGATCGATCAGCCGATCGATCCAGGGAGTCTGAATCGATCCGTGGATCGATTCAGAAAGGTTCAATCGATTGGAACCCAACTCCAATCGATCCAAGTTGCTGATTTTGGCTGGGAAGGCCTGATTTCAGCATCTTTGAACCTATTTTAGTCTAGGTAACCATTCCAAACCCCTTAAATACATTTGTATACATACAAAGGGTGTTTTCATGTTGAAAACAAGGATGGATTGGTTAACGAAGACTAAGTAGAAGTTTAGGTTGAGGTTGTTTCAAATTTTGAATATTTGAACCTCAAAACTTCTAAATTTGGGTTTCCTAAAGGTTTAGGGATTCCAAGTCATTGTTGGTGCAATGACAGAAGTTACCACCATGTCTTTAGGGGGAGGGACTCTTTAAAGACATGAAAATTATTTTCATGAACCTTGGAAGGTGGTTAACCTTCTGTTGTGAACTTGCTCAAGGTTGAGCATTTAAACTTGAAATGGGGAGAAATGGGGAGTGGATATCCTCATTATTTCAAGTGGACACTCAAGTGGTAGATAATGCTCAAGGTTGGGTAGTTGTCTACACATTGAGGGAGAAGTTAAGGATAAATGAAGGGTATGGGACCTTCATTATCGTGTTGATCACAACGAGTGATGTTGTGAACAACGATGAGCAACTCTTCAGGGGGAGAGTCTTCAACAAATGGATTTGTTGAAGTGTGCCCAGAATTGGAGCATAGGTTGATGTGTGTCCAACGATGGGTTGATGTGTGCCAATAGGGGGAGAATGTATGGTTAAGCTTAGTCCTTCATTACCTATGGGAAGGTCATAGGGGGAGAATGAAAGGACTCATGAAAGGGAGTAAGTTAGGCTTTCATTACCTAGAGGGAGTTTGCCCTCTTAGGGGGAGAATGAAGAGCTTAATTTATGCTTTCATTACCTAGTGGCATGAAGAAGGAGGCTATGGGATTAGCCTAACTTACATATGGGATTGTAAGTGTTATTGTGGTATTGTCAAACATCAAAAAGGGGGAGATTGTTGGTGCAATATCCCTCAGGTCAAGGTTGACCTGGGTAACCAAGCTGAGTCTTGGTTTGGGTTTAGATGTTTGACAATAAGATATTGATTGAAGAAGAGTCAAGTAGGTCAAGGTTGACTGGATACTTGACTGGGAAGTCCTAACTGGGATGTTAGGCAAAATGAAAGTCCTGGTGAGTGAAGCCAGGCAGAAGAAAAGTCCTGGTGAGTGAAGCCAGGCAGAAGGAAGTCCTAGTGAGTGAAGCTAGGCAGATGGAAATCCTGGTGAGTGAAGCCAGGTGAAAGTCCTAGTGAGTGAAGCTAGGCAGATGGAAATCCTGGTGAGTGAAGCCAGGTGAAAGTCCTAGTGAGTGAAGCTAGGTGAAAGTCCTGGTGAGTGAAGCCAGGTGAAAGTCCTAGTGAGTGAAGCTAGGCAGATGGAAAACCCTAGTGAGTGAAGCTAGGTGAAAGTCCTGGTGAGTGAAGCCAGGCAAGGGAAAATCCAGATGGATCAAGGATGATCAGACATCTGGTGCTGGGAAGTCCAAGTAGGTCAAAGGATTGACTGGATACTTGGCATGAAAGAAAAGTCCAAGTAGGTCAAAGGGATTGACCGGATACTTGGCACAGAGAAAAGTCCAAGTGGGTCAAAGGGATTGACCGGACACTTGGTAAGGGAGTCCTAGCAGGTCAAGGGAGTGACTAGATGCTAGGCATGACATACCAACAGGTCAAGGTTGACCGGATGTTGGTTTGGGAGGTTTAGGACTTGGTTTTGGACAAAAACCAAGTGCTGGATCGATCAGTGGATCGATCCAGGCTCTGGATCGATCAGTGGATCGATCCAGACCTGTCCCAGCGAACAGAGAGCTTCTGGATCGATCCGTGGATCGATCCAGAGGTCCCAATCGATCAGTGGATCGATTGGGACGCGGCTGCTTCGCGCGATAAGCGCTGGATCGATCCGTGGATCGATCCAGGCGCGTTTCCAGAGCACAGAGGCGCTCTGGATCGATCCGTGGATCGATCCAAAGCCTCCCCGATCGATTGGGAACATTCGAATCGATCGGGATCCGACCGTTGGCGTCGTTTATAGCTGCAGGCGTTCGATGGCTGCGGCAATCTCTTCTCCGATTCACTCCAGAGCTCTCGCCAACTCCTCCACAGCGCTCACAAAGCTCAGATCGCCAGTTCTTGAAGGATCTTGGAAGCTCTCCAAGTCAAGAGGCGGATCAAAGCCAAGAAGAGAAGCTAGGGTTAGGGTTTTGTACTCATTGTAAGCTTGTAAGCTTGTATTTCTTGTATCCTTTCCCTCTCTTCTTGTATTGAGTCTAGTAGGGCTTCTCCGCCTTTGGTAGTTACCATAAAGGAGAGTTTTATTTAGTAGAGGGTGTGTGTGTTGGTGTGGATCCTTGGATTAGTCACCTCTTGTGAGGTGGATACCAAGTAAAACCAACCGTGTTAGCGTTGTGTGTTTGTTTCTGTATTTTCCGCTGCATATCTTTGAAGAAACAAGCAACGCCGAGCAACGAGCGAACGCGACGAGCTATTCACCCCCCCCCCCCTCTAGCTACTTTTGGTCCTAACATTTACGACGGTACTGCTCGTATCCACTATAGCATAATATATGGCATATCTAGCTACTAATATGCAGGCCAATGTTGAGTACATGCGGTATATATATATCAATCATAAGTAAACATATCACAGACATATGGATACAATTAATCACAAGCATATGCAATCATATATCATATGCATATACGTGGCATGGTCACTCCCGCCCACCCCTCAACTACCATAACCCTTTTATGGTCGGGAGATCAAGACAATGACAACTGTACACACTACCAACAGCCACTACCCTTGAGTGGTGCGAGTGAACAATTTACAGAGTAGCTATCTAGCTACATAGCAATGGGGTCCCTACTGCTCGCAACTCTAGCTACCACTACCCCTTAGTGAAGCAAGTTGGGCACGATGGGACAAGCTACACTCACTCCATGCAGACTACCTCGAGTGATCGAGTGAGCAGCAAAGGTCCACGACTCTCTTAACTACAAGGGAGATATGGCCATCAACATGCATACAATGCTATGATGAGCAAGATGCGAATATGCAACAGATCCATCTCAACCATATGTAAACATATCACAAACATATGGATACAATCAATCACAAACATATACAATCACATATCATATGCATATGCATGACATGGTCACTCCCGCCCACCCCTTAGCTACCACGACCCCTGTATGGTCGAGAGGCCAGGACAATAATAATTGTACACACTACCAACAACCACTACTCCTGATTGGTGCGACTGGACAATTTGTAGAGTAACTATTTAGCTACATAACAACGGGATCCCCACTGCTCGTAACTCCAGCTACCACTACCCCTGAGTGAAGCGAGTTGGGCACGATAGGACATGTGACACGTACTCTAACTACAACTACCCCTGAGTGGCCAAGTGTGCGGCAATGACAAACGACTCTCTCAACCACAAGGGGGACATAGTCATCGACATATATGCAGTTATATAATAAGCAAGACACGAACAATCTTCACTATAGATATATAAATATCAATCAACTATGCTACGATAAAACCAGTATGCTCAACAAAATACATGTATATACATCAATCAATGCAAGTAAACAAGGTATCTAGTATCTACTAAATATCATGGATGGTAACGAGAGACTGTATAGATATCAAATCGATCATCTCTAAGATTAAACATGTAAGTACCAAACTTAGGTAAAATATGAGTATAGTCAAGGTAAATATAATAACTATCTGAATATAGCTCATGCACTAAGATCAAAGTACTAAAGAAGTAAGGCAAGAAGTACCCACCTCTATATGCAATCTATGTCAAATGACTCCCACGTCATGATGTTTATCTCAATCAAAGTCCTGTATTAGTGTATACAATTTAACTATCTTCATATGAATCAAATAGCTAAATTCAATTCCCAAAACTAATTAGTGCGACCCTAATCATAACACGATCATCACTGAACCCCCATATAGATGTTTAGGTCTCACTAATCATATTCATTGCTTACATTAGGGTTTTGTCAATTCGCCTCTAATTATCCCATTCTCTTCACTAGATTGGGTTTAATCCCCAATTAACTCTAATCATTTCGCAACGAAATAGGACTAGCTAACCCCTAACCATTCCACACCCAATTTAGATTTAAATTCATGCACGAATCAACCCAATACCCACCAAAATATGGATGCATAACTAGAAGGCTAGGTCTAGGTTGGTCGGATGAGGACAAGCGCTGAGTGAATGTACTCAGGGGTCAAATCTTAAGATTATGATTTAACCAGTTGACTGGGACAGGGTATAGAATATTTCTATGTCCGCCGGGTGTGAAAATAATCATTTGGTACTGTAGTAGTCAATCGTTTCTGTAGCAGTCAATCGTTACTATAGGTGTCGACTGATACAGTATAGCTGTCAACTAGTACACTGTAGTAGTCGACTGGTATCAAGCAGTTTATTTGTAATGGTCAAATTCCACTTAGGACTAGTCGACTAGTGTCTTTACCAGTCAACTGATAGCGGAAAACATAGTTAGGTGTTTCCTCCCGATCTCTATTTAATAAAACTCGGGGTGCTAGGCAAAGGTTGAAGAAGCCGTGGTTAATCCCTATTAGTAGTCTTTCAAGTTGCCTAGCATCCCAAGCATGCTTATGCGAGTTATGGTGAAGTTTCTCTGCCCATAAGGAGCTATGTGAGACAACCAGAGGTTTTTTGGGGAGTCATCCACCAATGAATCAGGATCCTCCACCTTACGGACAACCGTGGAGTAGGAGCTCTAATCTCCGAACCACGATAAATGCAATGTGTTAGAGGTTTGATTATTTTGTTTATTGCCTCTAGGTTTTAGCTTTCATCTTGTTAGTTTGTTTTGTATTTTTTCTATGCACTAACAAACGTAGGAAGCGAAGAAGTGGGTGATCGGTTATTCACCCCCTTTAGTCGGACATCTAGGTCCCAACAAGTTTCACTATGAGGAGGCACATCGGAGCTGACTAGAGGTGACTTGAAGTGCACTAGAGGTGCCTCGGAGCTTATGGAAGGTGCCCTCATACGGATAAAGTTTGAAGTCTTTAGATTGGATAAGCATCATTGGAGGCGCCTCCAACACTGTTTTAAAAGAGGGTTCATCCAGGAGGTTAAGTACAACTTTTTTACATGCTTCCTTGACCGTCTGGTTGCTTCGACTTCGTGTTACTACTATACTACAACGTTGCTACGCTCGACCACTACAGACGAACCAACAATGACACCCGAGTTCAATCATTTCTCTGTCTCCATGTTGCTGTAACTTTAAATTAAGTCATTTATTGCTTAAGAAAGTGTAGGGTTGTTACACTGCCTTACTTGTATTAATTTTACGATTGATTAGTGAATTATCCATCAAAAATGTCTAAAGGGTATGAGTTTTAGAGTAGGAGTCGTCAAAGGCTCCGAACCAAGTAAATCAACTGTGTTTTATTTTTCATTTTCTTACTTTGTCCTTTTTCCGCTGCATCGTTATTTCTCCTCTCTCACGTGCAAACGATCGTACAAGAGGTATCAGAGTAGGGTCACTCACTCTAAAGTAGTTGTAGGACTCTTGCGGCCGACTAGAAGGGGGGGTTGAATAGCCCTGAAAAATAAATGAAACCTTTTCTCGAACGATTAAACTAACACTTGAAAAATAGATTAAGCAGAAAATAACGCATAAAAACGAGGCACCGGATTTAACTTGGTTACAACCGGGGAGGTTGTTAATCCAAGGAAAGGATGAAGCGCACTATCAATTTCCTTCAGGCGGAGAAGCCTCTTACAACGTTGAAGTACAAAAAGAAAGAAGCTAATCTAAACAGTGGAAAGCACACAAGCGTTTTTACAATTTCTGAACTGATGAAAAGCTTCTGGACCAAGGCTATATTTATAGCCTTGGTCGGGGCGCCTGGAAGGGGTTCCGGGCGCCTTGGGGGGATAAAATTTTATCCCCAACGTTCAGATCACGTTTGACGCGATCTGGTCAACAAAACGGGTCCGGGAGCCCGGAAGGGTTCCGAGCGCCCTGGGCTGCTCCGGGCGCCCCGGACTGTTCCGAGCGCCCCGGAGCCCAAAGTCACCCGATGTTGACTTTTTCATCTGGGGACCACTGCTCCGATTCGGTTCAGCTCGGTCCGGGTCTTCTACTCCAGATCCGTTCGCTTGGGTGATCTCTGCCGTCTGGAAAAGGGCTCACCCGAACCCAACTTCTGGTCTTCTTGAGCGTGCTTCCCTCCGGCTTCTCGTCTCTCAGAATCGCCGTGTGTTTCCTTCTCGTCCACCAGCGTACTCATCTACAGTCTTCATCCCTCGGTCGTCGACCTTCTCGCTAGCTGCATCTCTTGCTCCCCGAGCAATCTTCCGCTCTGGCTTTCGTCCCTCGGAACCACCGCGCGCTTCCTTCTCGTCTACCGGGGTACTCTTCCGCAGCACCTCGTCTCTCGGACTGCCGTCCTTCTCGCTAGCTGCGTCTTCCGCTCGACTACCTTTGCTCCTAAGCTCTTGCACACTTAAACACAAAGTTAGAAACACACAGGACCTAACTTAACTTGTTGATCACACCAAAACAACCTTGGGGTTCCAACAATCTCCCCCTTTTTGGTGTGATCAACCCAAGTTAAGCTAGGATTATAATAGACATAAAATTAAGTGAATTAACTTAATTTGCAATTTAAGGGCAAAAAGATAGATAAGAAAAAATTAAATCTATCTACCTACCTCCCCCTAAACTTATACTTTCCCTTCTTCCCCTTTGATCACAAAAAAAATGGGGTTCCAAGAAAAACAATCTAAGGGTTAAAGACTTAGAAAAATGATCTAAGTAATTTAAGCTGAGATTTTCTAGTTTCAGGAAAAAGTTTTTAACTTAAAAAAAATAATTTTTTGAGAATTTTTCTAAGTAAAAAAAATCCTAAGTAACAAGTTTTTGAAACAGAGTAAAAAATCCTAACTAAAATTTTTAGAATTTTTTAAGCACATTTTTTTAAAAAAATTACTTAGGCAAAAAAATTCTAAGTAAGTAAATTTCTAAATTGAAATGAAATGTTTTGAATAACTTTTTTTTAAAGCACTAATTAATTCTTGTATTAATGCTTTATTAGTAAGTTAATTAAACATTTATTTCAATATTTTGGCTTCCAGGTCGTGGCGAGGCACTAGGCCTTCTTAGTTATTGGAGCAACAACCACTTCTTTGACAAAGTCTTATAAAGAAATTCTTTGTTTAATTTTCTCACTTAAAGCACTACTTTTAATTTTGAAATTTAGTTTAAGCATGATTTAGGAACCCAATATAGGTTCCGACCTACTGGATAAACTAAGAAGTTTTTAGGGACATATTTTCTTGAAATGTTCCTAATTTGTCCCGGGTGATATTTAAAGTACCAATTTAAATTATTAAATATTCTAAAATTGGTTTTAGATGAACATGCATAGTTTTTCAAGTTATCTACTTGAATTTTCAAATCATTGTTTTCAAGTTTCAATTTTTTATTTTCTAATTTTTATTTATCTAATTCTTCTAGAGGGCAGGATTTAGCTAAAATTATTTTTAAATTTTTTATTTCTTTTTCTAATTTACAGTAGTCTTTAGTTAATAACTTAACAAATTTATAAAGTTTATCGGGAGGAAGAGAACGTACCTGACTTACCTTGTCGAGTTCGTTGTTCGTGTCTCCCCCTGAACTACTGCTTTCTTCTGACGAAGCTCCCCCTTCATCGATGCTCTCGGTGCTCATCTCGGAAGAGCTTGAATTGCAGTCGTCGTCTTGATGACTCGCCATCAGTGCGAGTCCGGAGAATGCTTCGACTTCTGATTCGGACGACGTATCGTCCCACGTCGCCTTTAGGGCCTTTCGCTTTTGAATAGGTTTCTTACCCTTCTCCTAGTCGTTGTTCTTCAGCTTGGGGCAGTTGTCCTTGACGTGCCCTTCTTCGTCGCAGTGGTAGCAGCGGATCGTTCTTTTCTTCTTTCCCTGCGGATGGTTAGTAGATCTGGATTTACAAAGTTTCTTGAATCTTCTTACCATCATTACCATTTCCTCGTCGTCGATAGAAGATTTCGACTCAGGTTCGTCTCTCGAAGCTTTGAGGGCGACGTTGTTCTTGGGCTCCTTCATTCCTGCACATCTTGACTCATGCATTTCAAATGTTGAAAAAAATTCTTCTAATGAAATTTTTTCTAAGTCCTTCGAAATGTAAAAAGCATCTACTAGTGATGCCCATTTTGAATTTCTTGGAAATGAATTTAACGCGTACCTGAGCGAATCTCGGTTACTTACCTTTTCTCCGACATTCGTGAGTCCGGTGATGATTTCTTTTATTCTGGAGTGCAGATGTGTGACTGTCTCGTCTTCCCCAAGTCGCAAGCTGGTGAGCTGATTGCGAAGCAGATCTCATCTAATGAGCTTGGCTTCGGACGTACCTTCGTGCAGCTCGAGGAACTTCTCCCAAAGTTCCTTTGCGGAGCTATAGTTCCCAATCCGGTTGACTTCTTAAGGCGGAAGAACGCTTAGCAGATGGAATTCTGCTTTGTCATTCGCTACGAAGTCGACCTGCTCCTTTTTTATCCATTGATATATTTCCTTGTTCTCTGAAGCTTCAAAGCCAAGTTTCATTATTAAAATTAATTCAATATCGGTGGTAAAGAATACCTGCATGTGCTTTTTCCAGGTGGCGAAATCCCCTTCGAATTTCGGCGGGTGGATGCTTGGTCCGGCCATCTCGTTGCTTCGTTCGGCAGTTAGTCCTCCTGAAGCGTCTTAGCTCTGATACCACTTGTAGGACTGTTGTGGCTGGTTAGAAGGGGGGGTTGAATAGCCCTGAAAAATAAATGAAACTCTTTCTCGAACGATTAGGCTAACACTTGAAAAATAGATTAAGCAGAAAATAACGCATAAAAACGAGGCACCGGATTTGACTTGGTTACAACCGGGGAGGTTGTTAATCCAAGGAAAGGATGAAGCACACTATCAATCTCCTTCAGGCGGAGAAGCCTCTTATAGCGTTGAAGCACAAAAAGAAAGAAGCTAATCTAAACAGTGGAAAGCACACAAGCGTTTTTACAATTTCTGAACTGATGAAAAGCTTCTGGACCAAGGCTATATTTATAGCCTTGGTCGGGGCGCCCTGGGGGGATAAAATTTTATCCCCAACATTCAGATCGCGTTTGACGCGATTTGGTCAAAAAAACGGGTCTGGGCGCCCGGAAGGGTTCCGGGCGCCGCGGAGCCCAAAGTCAACCGATGTTGACTTTTTCATCTAGGGGCCACTGCTCCGATTCAGTTCGGCTCGATCCGGGTCTTCTACTCTGGATCCGTTCGTTTGGGTGATCTCTGTCGTCCAGAAAAGGGCTCACCTGAACCCAACTTCTGGTCTTCTCGAGCGTGCTTCCCTCCGGCTTCTCATCTCTCAGAATCGCCGCATGTTTCCTTCTCGTCCACCAGCATACTCATCCGCAGTCTTCGCCCCTCGGTCGTCGACCTTCTCGCTAGCTGCATCTCTTGCTCCCCGAGCAATCTTTCACTCTGGCTTTCGTCCCTCAGAACCACCGCGCGCTTCCTTCTCGTCCACCGGAGTACTCTTCCGCAGCACCTCGTCCCTCGGACTGCCGCCCTTCTCGCTAGCTGTGTCTTCCGCTCAACTACCTGTGCTCCTAAGCTCTTGCACACTTAGACACAAGGTTAGAAGCACATAGGACCTAACTTAACTTGTTGATCACACCAAAACAACCTTGGGGTTCCAACAGTAGTGAAACCACCATAAGAGCATTTCCAATTTTACATTTTCATTTTTTTCACCCTTATTCTGAATTGGTGCAATCACCTCTTTGAATAAGTTTTTCGCTTTTCTTTTAGAAATTGCTTGAAATTTATGCAATACCACTCGAGTCGTTCTTTTCGCTTTATTCTCTCTCACACTACTAATCCAAGACCTAGTCTTGGTGTTGGTGCAGTTGTCACCAATGGTCAAACCTGAGTTTTGATGAATGATAAGTTGATTAAAGTTAGATGTGTTTGTGATATAACCTTGTTACTAAGTGTGCAAGGTAGACTAACTTGACAGGTTAAGAGGACTAGACACCAGGCAGGAAGTCCAGTCAGGATATGCGATTCTTGATAGGTGAAGTCCAAATGTGGGATTTTAGCAGGAGGTTGGGATGTTAGATTCTCGATAGGTGAAGTCTGGATGTGCGATTCCGATAGGAAGACCTAGTGGATTAGATTAGATGTTAAGGAGGTAACTTGACACTTGGTAAGTGGAGGTAAGTCACTAGAGGAGAGTGACTCAGTAAGGACACGTCCCGATTGAGGGGACAATAGGCGTTGGTCAATTTAGGTTCATTTCGGAAATCTAAATTGAGACATTAACTAGTTCATTGTCTTAGAAGGACATGAACTAATTATTACTACTTATGTTTATTGTGCTAACTTTATCTTGCTGGGTATATTTTATTTGTGTTGAACTAACACATTTTACAGGGCAAAAGAACACAAATTGCCTTGGGTGAATATTACCCGAGGTGCCTTCCAGGCGACGGGAAGGTGCCTTGAGTATTGTTCATGGAAGGTGCCTTCGGGAGCTTGGAAGATGCCTTTAGTCGGATAATATAGAATACTTTAGCTACGATAAGAAGTTTCAATAATGGGATAAACTTTTGGGGTTAAAGGCACCTTCGCTGATATGGAAGGTGCCTTTAATGCTCAATAAAAGAGCATCTCCACTAGCCACTCAAGAACAACTTTTCTACAAGATTCTACGTGTCCGTTTGATGTTCCAACTGCTTTGGCTTCATGCTACTGCTTTGCTATGACACAACTATGCCCGACTATTGCTGAGAAGTCATCCAACACCGAATCTGATCTGATCATCTTCGAAGGTGTTGGGTAACGAAGTTCTTTTTGTACTTAATTTCTATAGAAAAGGAAAGTGTAGCATTTTACACTTGTCCTTATTTGTAATTGTACTCAATCCCCTCTTCTGGTGGTTCCAGAAGAGGTCTTTAGTAGTTTACCCATCGATAGGTCCACGGGACCCGAGTCTTGGAATAGGAGTTGTCGAAGGTTCCAAACCAAGTAAAACCACTTGCGTTCTTGTAATTTCTTTCTTCTTTCTTTTTTGCTGCGCATACTTTATTTTTAAAAAAAGGAAGAAAAAGATTATTTTTAAAAAACCACGTGATTCATCCCCCTCACACGTGCGTCTCGATCCAACAAATGGTGTCAGAGCAAGATTCTGCTTTGAATTGGTGCAACCACCAATCAAGCTCGGAGAATTATTTTATTTTTTTCTGATTTTAGTTTTTCATATTTTATTTGAATTGGTAAAGCTTACCTCTTCAAATAATTCTTTCTCATTCGATTTTTACTTGAAGTTGGTGCAATACCACTCGAGTCGATGATATTTCTTTTTTACTTCAAACTCTACTAATCCAAGACCTAGTATTGGAATATTTTTTTAATATTTTTTACAAGATAATTCAAATGGCACAAATTGAAGGGTTCAGTACCGCCTGCCCTTCTCTCTTTAATGGAAATGACTTTTTGTATTGGAAGAAAAGAATGGAGATCTACCTGAAGATTGACATCGAGCAGTGGTTCACCATCCAACGAGGATACAGAGCGCCTATAGACGAAACAACTAAAATACCCCTCGACCTAGAAAGATGGAATCAAAAGACAAGAAGAAGACCCAGATCGACTCGAAGGCATTGAACACAATCCAGTGCAGACTTACGAAAGAATAACTCAATTGAGTCGGTCCGCACGAGAGCGCAAAGGAGCTATGGGACATGCTCATCGAATTACACGAAGGAACCAATGATGCTAAGGTAACTAAACGAGACTTGCTTCTAAATTATTTATTTAATATCAAAATGTAGGACAGAAAAACCGCAAGCCAACTACACGCGAGGATCAAGGATATCCTCAACGACCTACACATGATCGAATATCAACTCGAGGACCGTGACATTATCAGATACACTCTAAACTCGTTTCCTCGAACCACACTATGGGCATTGATCGTAGATGCCTATAAGGTTTCAAGGAACCTTTTAAAGTTGAAATTAGATGAGTTGTTTTATAAATTAGAGATGTACGAACAAACTAACTCCACAAAAGTTGAGGAAGGAATTGTATTTCTTGCAGGTACTTTTAAGGAAGTGAAAGTAAAACCCAAGCCAAACCCGAGGCGAAAACTGAGTTCGACTTGGAATTATATGAAGAAGAGCAGCTAGTGAACATGATAAGGAAAATGTTCACTAGACACAAGAGAAACTTCTCCAAGAACGACATGAAGAAGATGTCCAAGTCCACATCCAACAACTCAAAGGTGAACATCACATACTGTGACTGCAACAAGAAAGGACACTTCAAAAATGAATGCCCTAATGAAAATAAGATAAGGAAGACAAAGCAGAAGAAGACACTCAAGGAAACTTGGGACGAGTCTTCCTTGGACGGATCAGAAGCAAACGAACCAAAGCAAGCAAGTTACCATGCGCTGATGGCAACCAGAGGTAAATCAAATCAAGAAGACGAGTCCGAATAAGAGTCGAGGAATGGATCCACATCCGGTTCAGATGAACCAAATGGGGTAAACTTTAATTATACTACTGTAAAGTTTTTCAAAATAATTTCCTACTTAAATAAAAAATTAACAAAAACTTAGAAACACGCTAAACTCCTCTTTAAGAAAAATAACATCCTCAAGAAACAATTAAGCTTGACCTCATTAACTGACCAAGTTCAAGATAGAAATTTAACTCAAATTATAACCTTGAGAAAGAAAATTCTACTTTGAAAAATCAAGTTAAAGAATTAAAAGAACAGTTGGAAAAGTTTACCTCGGGAACCAAGTATCTAAACATGATACTTGGATCCTAAAGAGCTGTGTATAATAAATTTGGACTCGAATACAAGTCTAACTCTACCCTTAAATCTTTTCTAACCCTAACTGAAAATAAAAAAACTAACTAAAGCTTGGATTCTGATAACTTGTCTAATTAACCAAGTATGACTCAATCAATATTATATACCTAAAAATAAAATACACTATCTAAAACTAAATCAAAATAAACCAAATAACTCAACCTGAATCTCAAAAATTAAACCTTCTAAGCTAAATTAAACCTAAAAAATAAAATGAAATTAAATAAATCAAAAACTAAACTTAAATGAAATAAATATGAAATTAATCTAAACTCAAATTATAATCAAGTTTATTATAATAATAAAATAAATCGACACAAACCTAAAACTTAAACCCAAGTTTAATAATTCAGAGAGAAGCTTCAAATTAGTTGGCACCTCTAAAATAATAGTCTACCTAGTTGGGTAATTATGACTAATTAAATTAGGAACAAAATTTAACTTAACAAACAGTACTGGAGAAGTTTTAGATAATAGTAGGTTAGGGAAGTTCTATCTATGCATGTCTAGGAAGATATGATTTCGATCTGGTGCATTTGGCTTAGTGGAATTAACTGAAATTACCCCTTACTAATCCTAGCTGCTTAGACCAAAGTTTTATATTAAGTTTCGTGGGCAGGACTATTTAAAAAATTTTGAAGCACATGGTTACTCAATGATGTCCAAGTGACTCATCACAACATTGACATTTATCTAAAGAATGCTTGCTTATTGTACTCAAAACTAAACTTGAATCTAACACAAGTTAAACTAAATCCAGAAATTCAAACTTAACTCATCTCATAAAATTATAGGATTCTCTGATTAAAAATATATATCAGGTGAGATGAATAAAGATTAAAATAAAATTAAATTAAAAATTAAAACTTAAATTTAAAAAATAAAATTTTAATTTAAAATTAAATTAAATTAAAATTTAAACTTAAAATAAACTTAAAATTTAAAGTTAAATTAAACTTTAATTAAAACTTAAAATCAAATTAAAATTTAAACTTGAATTAAACTTAAAATCAAATTAAAATTTAAAATTTAAAATTAAAACTTAAATTAAATTAAAATTCAAACTTTAATTTAAAACTTAAATTTTTTAAAAGAATGGTCAAAGACGCCTCTAATACAATCGGAGGCACCTTTGGAATAGTGGGAGAACTCTCGCCCAACTAACTGAAGGCGCCTTCAACGCATTTGAAGGTGCCCTCAATATGGTATGGAAGTCGCCTTCCATAAGCTTAAAGGTTCCTTTAATCTGAAAGTTAACAGCGAACGGAAAGATTTCTATTCGTGAAAACCAACATCGGAAGGCACCCTCCGGCCACCTTCTTTCAGTTTTCTCTTCATGTTTCACCTTCAAAACCCCAACTATGCCTCCTAGGTACCTTCTAACTCAATCTATCTAGTTATTTTTATATATTTGTGTATTTTTCTTGAATGTTTCATGTATATACTAATTTAGGAAGTGATAGAATGTTATTCCATCTCAGGCCAGTTCCAGTAGTGTCCCCTCTGCCGATGCCAGATTTTCTATTGAGCATCTTAGGCTAGATTTCTTAGATCATTCATATATTGCATTAAAATCTAGATTTTTAAGTGGAACATTCTTTACCCGTTATTGTGCCTCTATTATAGAAGTTATATAGACTATTATAAGTTAGATAGATTAGTTTATTATAGTCATTCAGTAAACTTAGACTTATGTGCCCAATTTTATAACAACTTAGTTAAAGTTGATGACTTGACATACTCCACCAGAGTAGGTGGTAAGGACTTTGTTTCTCACCCACTCTATTATATTATAGTTTAGGATTTAGGGGGTCTGCATGTCTTTTTCTGTGTTACCCTAGTAGGGATTTGCCATTTGGCGAACCTTACTCCGATATTATATTGGATACTATCCACATGTATTTTGTAGGAAGGAAAGAGTACCTACTATGATTGACTTTAGGTCTCTCTCTCTTAGGATTCAGGACTATGTCCTGTATAGAGTTCTGACCACCTGTATTTTGCTGATTACATCTCGTGATGATGCTACCCTCCCACTCTTTCTTCCTTTATGCACTATGCCAACGCCTAGACATCAACATTGCATTATACAAAAGGTAATGCTATAGGAGACATGTTCATATTGTAGGTCCCTTTGGAGGCCGACAAGAGGGGAGGGGTGAATTGCCCTACAAAAAAAAAAACTAACAACCCTTCCTCGAACGATTAAGCTAACACTTGTAAAATGAATTAAGCAGATAAATAAAAGCATAAAAGAAAAGACGAGGCACCAGATGTTTACTTGGTTACAACCGATGTGGTTGTTAATCCAAGGAAGATTAAGCTCAAAAACTCCTTCAGGCGGAGAAGCCTCTTACAGCGTTTAGGCACAGAAAATAGAAGCTTAACTACAACTAAAGCATACAAGTGTTTGGAAATAGAATGATCATAATTGTTGAAAAGCTTCTGGACCAAGGCTATATTTATAGCCTTGGTCGGGGCGCCTGGAAGGGTTCCGGGCGCCCTGGGGGGGATAAAATTTATCCCCCAACGGTTGGATCGAGTCAAAGCTCGATCCTGTGAAAAAGTCACTTCGGACAGCTCCGGGCGCCCCGGAACCAAAAGTCAACCCAGTTGACTTTTGGTCCGTGCTCTCTTCTCCCGTTCAGCTCGCCTCGGTCCGGGTCTTGTTCGCTCCGGCTCCGCCAGCTTGGGTGATCTCGGCCATCCGGAATAGGGCTCACCCGAACCCAAGTCCCGGCCTTCTCCTCGAGCAGCCTTCCTTCCTGGTTTCTCGTCCCTCGAACGCCGTGCACGTTCTTCTCATCCACCGGTGTACTCTTCCGCGGTCACCTCGTCCCTCGGACGCACCGAGCCCGTCGGCTCTCTCCCCGTGCCGTCCTTCTCGCTAGCCCCGTCTTCCGCTCGACTTCCTGTGTTCCTAAGCTCCTGCACACTTAGACACAAGGGTTAAACAAACACAGGACCTAACTTAGCTTGTTTGATCACATCAAAACACCTTGGGGTTCCAACAATCTCCCCCTTTTTAATGTGAGCAACCCAAGTTAAGTTAGGGTAACCATATGCAATAAAAACAATTTATATTCAAATAAGTCCAAGTATTTTTCAAATGAAAAATTATATTACCTCCCCCTAGACTTAACATACTTCTCCCCCTTTGATCACATAAAAATTGGGGTTTTAAACAAGTCTAAGGTAAATTCAAACAAAACTTTGTTTGAAAAAAATTAAGTAAAACATTTTTTAGATAAAAACAGTCATAAGTGTTAAAAAAAATTTTAAGTTTGAAACTTAACATTCCCAAAAAAAATTCTAAGTTAATATTCATAAGAAACAATTCTAAGATAACTTTCAAAAAAAAATTCTAAGTCAAGTTAAAAATTTTAAATATTTTCTAACACAAATTGAATAACTCTTTTAAACATTAAGTAATTTAAATTAATACTTTTTCAGTTAATCAATTAAACTTTTCATTTCGATACTTGGCTTCTAGGTCGTGGCGAGGCACTAGGCCTTCTTGGTTATTGGAGCAACAACCACTTCCTTAGACAAAGCCTCATAAAGAAATTAGTTGTTTAATTTCCTTGCTGAAAATTCTAAGTCTAATTTTAATTTTAAATTAAATAGGTTTTTGGAACCCAATAGAGGTTCCTACCTACAGGATTAACCAAGTATTTCCTAGGTATATAGATTTTTGATATATTTCTAATTTGACTTTGATGAAATCTATAATACCAATTTAAACATTTATAATTTCTAAAAGTAGAAATATTTGAACAAGTAGATTTTTTCAATCTTTCTATTTCTTCTTTTAGTTTTTCATTTTCAATTTTCAATTTTTCAAAATCCTCTATAAGACATGATTTTGCTAAAATTCTCTTTGTTTCTAAAATTTCATTTTCTAATTTGGCATTTTTATTTTCTAATTTATACATGGATTTAGTCATAGCTTTGATACCAAAGTAAAGTTCATCAGGGGGTAAGAGGCATACCTCACTTACCATATCAGACTTAAAGCCTGAATCTCCCCCTGCTTCGCTACTTCCATCTGAGGTCGCTCCCCCTTCATCGATGCTGGGATCTGATGTACTTTGTCCTTCGTGGCTTGCCATCAGTGCAATCCCCGCATATTCTTGAGCTTCTGATTCAGATGAAGAAGTGTCATCCCAAGTTACTTTTAGGTTGTGTTTCTTGGGTGTCTTCATTTTGACCTTCTTGAGTTCTGGGCAGTCTTCCCTTAGGTGTCCCTCCTTCTGACACTGGTAGCACCATACCTTTCTTCTACCTTTTTGATTCTTTTTATTCTACATTTTAAATTTATTAGATCTAAAAAACTTTTTAAAGTTTCTTACCATGTAGCTTCTTGATCGTCTTCGGAGTCTGACTCGGGTTCATCCTTGTTGGTTGCGTTCAGCGCCATAGTCTGGGTTGTGTCCTTTGATATCTCTGCATATCTAGTTTCGTGTAATTCAAGGGTAGAAAACAACTCTTCTAAAGTACTTACCTCCAGGTCTTTTGAGATGTAGTAAGCATCGACGATTGATGTCCACTCCGGAGTCCTTGGAAACGCGTTGAGCGCATAGCGTATAGTGTCCCGATTTGTTACCGTTTCACCAAGGTTTTCGAGACCAGTAACTAGTTCTTTTACCTTTGCATGAAGACCGTCTACTTTCTCACCTTTCTCCAGACGGATGTTCATCAGTTTGTTGTGGAGGATGTCCCTTCTAGCGAGCTTTGCTTCGGACGTGCCTTCGTGGAGTTCCAAGAACTTCTCCCAAAGTTCTTTAGCAGATAAATAGTTTCCGATGCGGTTGACCTCTTGAGGCGGTAATACGCTCAACAGGTGATGTTCCGCACGGCTGTTTGCTACCGACTCATTCTGCTCCTTCTTTGTCCAATCGCTCTCTTCTTTTTCTTTTCCATCTTTATCTATTGGAGCTAAAAAACCATATTTCATAATAAACCGAATTTCAAAATCTGTTTTTAGGAATACCTCCATACGACGCTTCCAGTCTGCGAAGTTCCCCTCGAATTTTGGTGGGACGATGCTTGGTCCGGCCATCTTGTTGCTTCGATCGGCGGTTAGTCCTCCTGAAGCACGCCTTGCTCTGATACCACTTGTAGGTCCCTTTGGAGGCCGGCAAGAGGGGAGGGGTGAATTGTCCTACAAAAAAAAAACTAACAACCCTTCCTCGAACGATTAAGCTAACACTTGTAAAATAAATTAAGCAGATAAATAAAAGCATAAAAGAAAAGACGAGACACCAGATGTTTACTTGGTTACAACCGATGTGGTTGTTAATCCAAGAAAGATTAAGCTCAAAAACTCCTTCAGGCGGAGAAGCACAGAAAACAGAAGCTTAACTACAACTAAAGCATACAAGTGTTTGGAAATAGAATGATCGTGATTGTTGAAAAGCTTCTGGACCAAGACTATATTTATAGCCTTGGTCGGGGCGCCTGGAAGGGTTCCGGGCGCCCTGGGGGGGATAAAATTTATTCCTCAACGGTTGGATCGAGTCAAAGCTCGATCCTGTGAAAAAGTCACTTCCGGGCGCCCCGGAACCAAAAGTCAACCCAGTTGACTTTTGGTCCGTGCTCTCTTCTCCGGTCCGGCTCCGCCAGCTTGGGTGATCTCGACCATCCGGAATAGGGCTCACCCGAACCCAAGTCCCGGCCTTCTCCTCGAGCAGCCTTCCTTCCCGGTTTCTCGTCCCTCGAACGCCGTGCACGTTCTTCTCGTCCTCCGGTGTACTCTTCCGCGGTCACCTCGTCCCTCGGACGCACCGAGCCCGTCGGCTCTCTCCCCGTGCCGTCCTTCTCGCTAGCCGCGTCTTCCGCTCGACTTCCTGTGTTCCTAAGCTCCTGCACATTTAGACACAAGGGTTAAACAAACGCAAGACCTAACTTAGCTTGTTTGATCACATCAAAACACCTTGGGGTTCCAACACATATGCCCTACTATCACATTTTAACTTTCATATTTTTGACTATAGGGGTAGATATAACCCAAGGTACATCTACTTTCCTTAACACATATGATGAAATTAGTCAATGTTAGCTTACATTAGTGTATACAGATGTTACCACTCAGGGGGGGACTGGCTTGGAGAGTGGGTCCTTAGCCAGACATTCCAAACAAGTTTGATAAGGATATCCCACCAATCATTCCGACCGAGGGGGAGGAGATGCCAATATTTACGGTTGAGGAGCTCTTTGGATCTCTTTTGACCCCAATCTAGCCCTTGACCTCGCTTTTCATAGAGGATCACCTCGCTAGACTTGGGGAGTCTTCCATATATATCCGACAGTCAGTCTCGGAGAGATTCACCTCTCTTCGTGGTGAGATGATCACTGGCTTTAATTGGATGGCTAGACCTATAGATGCAGGTCATCCTTTAGGCTTTACGAGTAACTGATCAGCCTCCACCTCCACCTCCATCTTCTGATGATGACGAGACATGATTTTGATTAGTGTAGTTGTGTATATTGTTTGTTTGCCTTACTTAATCTATCTAGGCAATTACTTATTGACTACTTTGGATAATCTAGTAAATTCCTTTTTGAAAATCTTATTAAGGGGTAGAATGTGTTTTTCATTAAACAAACTTTTAAATTCTAGGAAAATTCATTACTTATATTTTTTAAAAAATTCCCATTTCTCTAATGTTTCAAAATTTGTTTTAATGGTAGTCTAGGATGAATTTCTAGAAAGCATGATCCTATAGATTTAGATAATGAGCATCTCTCAAGCACATTAGGTCTACCTTAATTGTGTATTAAAAAACTTAGAATGACGTGAGATGCATAGGCCTTTTGTTTGGACTTCAGATGCTTATATCAGTACATCAACACAAGTCTGGGCAAAAAATACAAACAGTACATTGATCAAGTTAAATAGTTCTTTTTCAGAAAATTTCTAACTGAACATTAGTACTTAATTTGACTAACCAAGTGAACACTACTATCTTCTAATAGTTACTTATATTGGATCGTAAGGTCACTAGAGTGGGGTGAATAGCGATCGTTGCTTTTTTGAAAATAAAAAATACACAGTAGAAAGGAAATACGAAAATTCAAACGCTAACACAAGTAATTTTTACTTAGTTCAGAGCTTTCGACGACTCATACTCCAAAGCTCACACTCGTCGAGTGCTTTCATTAGGCAATCACTTTCAGTTCAAAAAAGGGTTACAACAGATTTAGTATAAGAATTGAAATACAAATGTTACCAACAAACATAAATGAAATTTGAACTTTGGAGCAGCCTTTTGTTGTTATCGGAACCTTTTTGGAGCAACGTGCAAGAATGAAACTTGTAGCAATTATTGTCATGAAGATGTTGATCAAAGGCCTTAATATAGGCCCATTTCGGGCACCTGGAACCCCTCCGAGTACCTGGATCATTGCTGACATGGTGATCTTTCGTTGAAACTTTATCCGTAAAGTTTATTCACCTCCGAGCGCCCGAACCCCCTCCGGACGTCTGGACTATTGATGTGAATATTTTTTCTGATCCGTGCGCTTGGACTAGCTTTGGGCCCCAGCCCGGGTGAGGCTGGTCCGGGCACCCAGACCAGCTCCGAGCACTCGAATCCGTTCTGGGCGCCTGGACTCCCTTTTTTTCAGCATCTTCTTCCCTGTATAAAAAAGGGTTAGTACAAACAATAAAAATATGTTTATCTTGTAAAACAAAGTTAGCACGATATAGCAGGATAGTAGTAGTAATTAGATCCTGTCTTTTTGAGACCAGGATCTAGTCATAGTCTCAGCTTAGGTTTCTGAAATGGACCTAAGCTGGACCGACGCTTATAATTCCCTCAACTGGGAATGCACCTTCACTAGATCTCTCCTCCAATTGCTTACTTCCACTTACCAACTACAGACTTCAAGTCCCTTGACCCACCAGGACTTCCTATCAGATTTTAACCAATTTGGAGTTCCTCCCCCTGAACCTGATATTTTTATTTAAAAATAGTCATTCAACTACTAATATTGTTAGCACATGTCTAACCATTAGTTACTAACTATCTACCAGAAGATAATAGTATTTACTTGGTTAGTCAAGTTAAGTACTAACGTCCAATTAGAAATTACTGAAAAAGGACTACTTAACTTGATCAATTTACTATTATATTTATCGTCCAAACTTATGTTGTAAGATATCAAAAAATTAAATAATAAATATTATTGGACGAAAAATCTTATTGGATTTTTTCAGAATTTTTAGAAATTTTCTGGGAATTTTTTGGAGCTCGTACGGAGGGGTTTGAGGGGACCAATCGGCGGGTGCCGATAAAGCCTCTTTGGGCTACCCTATTTAAGTGAGGAAATGTTTTAATTATAAAATCATTTTCTTTTATTTTTCCCTCTTTATCGCCGAAAACCCCCTCCCCCGATTCTCTTCCTCCCCGATTTCTTCTCCCCCTCGCGCGAGTTCCTTTCTCCCGAGCCCTCTCTCGCGACTTCTTCTCGCTTGATCGCCGGTCGCCACGAGCTCATCGCCGGCAATAATCCCTCCTCCAGCGTGCCTAGGCCGAGCCCCCCTCCTCCCTCTCCTTCCCGAGGCGTGAGGTCTTCGTCCTTTTTCTTTCTTGCGGGCGATCGACGATGATCCGGCGGAGCTAGGGCACGACAGGGGGGAGTTGATTCACATCTTTCTTGGTGGATCGAGCCCCTCTCAGCTTTTCTATTTGATCTATTCATTGGAGGGGGTTGCGGATCGTCGTCCAGTTGAGGTGGATCGCGCGGATCAATTGAGGTAAGGCTTCGTCGGATGATTCTGTGAATTCAAAGACCTTGCTTAATTGGGTTTGTTTGTGATGATCGTCCTGATCTGGATTAGAGGAAACAGAGGATCCGCGTGCTGTGGACGTTCCCTATTGCCGGCCACTGCCAATTCCACTTCTTGAAGCTGTGGAGGGTTCCTGCTCGGGTTCACTACTGGAAAGGTCACCAATTTCGGCAAAGGTTAGCAGCTCGTGTTCCTTACAGTTGCATTTGGAGGGGAAGTTGCGGCAGAATTTAGTTTGGGGTAAGATGTATATTAATTTGGATTAATATTGGATTAAATGCATTGATTGTTTGGCTGCATTGGATGAATTTCATTCTGGAATTTAAGGTGTTAATTGTGGATGGAGGATTGATTGATTATGGGTTGGAATTTGTGGATCAGTGGTTTATTAGGTGTTCTTGCTGGGGTGTATGCATCTGATTTAGTGTTCATAAATTTAGGTGAGTTGTTATTTAATTTTGGGTTGGATTAAGTGTGGTAGATAAATTATGTAAGATTGATTTTGGATGTTTAGTAGAGATGATATAATGGAGTTTATGATCGCTTATGGATTTGAGATTCATTTGTGGATGGAGTTAAATCTAGTTAGATTTATTTGGGTGTGATTAGGGTGTTGCAGGTTGAATTAATTATGGATTGATTAGTTGAAATGGATGAATTGTGTGAGATTGATTCATGGTTAAGGAATTGGAAATCGGCTGTGATATATTGATTTGGTTGAATCTTGGATTGATTGTTGGATTTAAGAAGTGTTGATTAGTGAGTTTTGGATTGATTAATAGATTGTATAGTTTGTTTGGATCTAGAAGGAGTTGGATTAAGGATTGTTTGGAGGATCAATCAGAGATCAAATTTGAGTGGAGTTATCCAATTGGGATAGAGATTTTATTTAGCTATTTTAATTCATATGAATTTAGCTAAATAAAATATAAATATATTGATTTCTACAGGATTTGGATTCAGGACGAGCGTCTCGACACGGGATTACTTGGCACGATCTACACTTTAAGGCGGGTATTTCTTCCTTGGCCTCTTTATAGTTTCTTTGAAACTTAGTGCATGATTATTATTGGATGGATTAGGCTGCTTTATCTTATATCATGATCGGTTGCTGTTTTTCCTGCATGATACTTATGCTTGACCCTTATGATGATCTATTTAATTCATATACAGTCTCCACTCTTGATATCTACTCTATTGTGATTACACGTGTAGAGTATGCCTTGTAGGGATTGTTGGGGTTGTTGGTATTACCATGCTGATTGGGTATATGATGTTGACTGTACATAGGTGGGGATGTGTTATAGGAGTCATCTTGTTGACCGTGCATTTGCATGTTGTATGTACACACGTATTTGTCATGTACTTTTGGAGGAGTTGTGTTGATTGTATGTTTAGGGTATATACACATGTCTGTTGTGTTTTTATTAGAGGATACATGTTGATTGTACTTATGTTCTGTGTACATGTGTCTTGTGGGGTTATTGGAGATCTTTGGTCGATTATACATGCGTAGTTGTGCGCAGGTGCTTGGTGGTATATATGGAGGTTGTTAGAGTGTATACTAAAAGCCTAGCTTTTGGTATAAACATTTATCTAGAAATAAGAATCACATTGGTCAAATGTCTACATTTATGATAAATGTAGTTGTTTAATTAATTTATATTGTAGATAACATGGTGTGTGGTGTCACACACAGAGGATCATGTTATCAGTATCTTATAAATTATAAACAATAGTTCACGACCATAATGGAAAGGAACAAACCATTGGAAGGTCGTAGTGTAATTAGGTATCAGTTTATCTTGACTGTATAATTACACTAGTACACTCAGAGTGTATTGAGTAAGACCATTTGAGGTCGTTTCTTTTATACTGACTTTATAAAGAAATAAAGACCTCGGTTATTATGGAAGTGTGTGCTCTTAATCCTAATATAATAACAAGCACATATATTTGATATTTATTTCTTTAATTTATCAATGGGTGAGATTTAGTTCGATGAATCAATAAGCCCGATAAGTTGGGAAATGACATCACTTATAGTGTGTGTTGTTGATTATAGAAGGAAACTGTGTCCTAGAGATACTAGGTTGATAATGTCCTCAAGAGGAGCTCATAAGGATTGTCATGTTAAATCCTGCAGGTGGACCTAGTCCGACATGATGATAAGGTTGAGTGGTACTACTCTTAGACTAAGATATTAATTAAATGAGTTGTCAGTAACTCACTTAATTAGTGGACATTCGATATCTTAAACACGGGGAGACTAACACACTCATAATAAGAAGGAGCCCAAAAATGTAATTTGGGATTGGTGCGGTAGTTTAATAATAGTTCTCTAGTGGAATGAATTATTATTGATAAAATTAAGTTGTGTGTTCGGGGCGAACACGGGATGCTTAATTTTATCGGGAGACCAAAACCAATTCCTCCTCTCGGTCCCTATCGTAGCCTCTTATTTATAGAGTACTATACCCACCTATACCCACCTTCATACCCATGAGAAAGGGGCCGGCCAAGCTAGCTTGTGGTTCAAGCTAGGGCCGGCCAAGCCTTGGTTCATGGGTGGCCGACCCTAGCTTGAACCCAAGCTTAGGTGGTCGGCCCCCATTAAATTAAAAAGAATTTTAATTTTAATTTTTATTATGTGGAAGATATAATTTATTACAGAGAATTAAAATTAAAATATCTCTCTTTAAAAAGATCTACAAAAAGATTAAAAGAAAGAGATTAGATCTCTTTCCTTATTTGTAGATTGGAAAGATATTTTATTTTTTCTCTCTGAAAAATTATTCACATGTTGAAAATTAAAATTATAGAAATTTCTTTTTATCAACCATGAAGGGATTTTAAAAGGAAATTTTATTTTTTTAAAAATTTCCAAAGACAAAAAAAGAAAGTTTTAATTGTTGATTAAAATTATCCTATTTGCTCTACATGAGGTGGCCGGCCACATACAATTAATTAGGAAAATTTATTTAATTTTTTCTTAATTAATTGTTGTCAAGGAAAGTTAAGGAAATTTTATTATAAATAAATTTCCTTATTTGCCAAAGCCAAGGAATATAAAAGAAGGGGTAGGGGTGCCTTCATGGTGAACAACCTCTATTATTTTTCTCCCTCTTTTTTCCTTGGTGTGGTGGTCGGCCCTTCCCTTTCTCTCTTCTCCTCTTGTTGGCCAAAACCTATCTTCTTGGTGGAGCTTTTGTTTGTGGCCGGATCAAGGAAGGAGAAGAAGGAGAGAAAGAAAGTCTCATCTCTAGCATCCCTTGGAGCATTGGTGGTGGCCGAAATTATTCATTCTTGAAGAAAATTATTGTGGCCGGCCATCCTCTTCCTTTCTTCCTCTCTTGTGGTGGCTGAAACTTATCTCTTGCTTGGAGTTCTTGTGGTGGCCGGATACTACTTGGAGAAGAAGAAGAAGAAGGAGAGAAAGCTTGTATCCCTTGGAGCTTGGTTGGTGTTTTGTTCTTCGTCCTTGGTGAAGCTTCTTTGTGTTGGCCGAACCTAGCTAGGAGAAGAAGAAGGTGCTTGGTGGTTTCTCATCTCGGAAGATCGTTGCCCACACAACGTCCGAGGTTAGAAGAGGAATACGGTAGAAGATCAAGAGGTTTTTCTACAAGGTATAACTAGTAATTTTTCTTTCCGCATCATACTAGTTATTTATGGAAATAATACCAAATACAAGAGGCTTACGATTCTAGAATTTCGAATATGTTTTTCGATGTTGTGTTCTTTTGTTTTTTCTTTTCCTTGTGATTTGATTGTTCTTTTCGGTTAACCTAAAGTTATTTTAGGAAATTAAATATTAGCTTTCTATAAAAGGTTTTGTCTAGTCGGTGGTGGTTGCTCCCATATCCAAGAAGGTCGTGTGCCTCGCCACGTCAGTACTGGGAACCAATTATGGAAATTAATATTTAATGGAATTAATAACTTAAGGTGATTTGGGTCGAACGTGTTAAGTTCCGCAGGAGATCCAAGTCAAAACCTAAAAGAACAAATAGATTAAGTTTTGGATCAAACGTGTTAAGTTCCGCAGGCGATCCAAAATTTAATTTAAAAGAACACATGGTAGCTAGGAAAAGGTTCAGACCTTTGTACAAAATTTTTGTACAGTGGAACCTCTAGGTTTTTCGAGTAACAACCAACAGAGGTATCATGACGATTATACTCATATTGTGGGGTACTCATGTGGTTTGGGGGTTGCATTGATGATGACAGTGTCGGTATCATGATTATATATGTATATATATCATGTCATCATTCATTGCATACTGACGACTATTGTCTCCCTCGTGGTGAGAGAGTTGTCGGTTGTTTATAGCTGCCCATTCGGCCACTGTTGGAGAGTGGTAGCTAGGAGTGGAGCTAGTCCTGTTGTGCTCATTCAGCCGCTCAGTGTTCTGTCAACCTCGACCACTCTGGAGCAGTGGGTCTTGAGGGTACAGTAGTCAGAGGGCTTGAGTTGTGAGTGGTCAGGGACCCTTAGCTGACCGTCCGCTTCGGGCGCCTATAGCGCTGCATGTACTGGAGGCTAGTACGGTTTGTCACGGACCCAAGCCTCTCGGCCATACAGGGGTCGTGGTGTCTAGAGAGGTGGCGGGGGTGACCATGGAGCATGCATGCACATTTGCATTTGATGCACGGTGCATCTTTGGAGATATATTGGCATACATGCCTAGTAGAGACTAGTTGCACGTGTTTGTGGTATGTTGCATTTGTTTGCGATATGATTGTTGCATATTGTTGTCATGCTGCATACATGTCATTTATTTTACATGTATTTGCAGTCGTATTTATATTGCACAGGTGTCACGAGTAGGTCTGTTGCAGATATGGTGAGTTTACTGACCATTGTACTAGGTGTCGATTCCAGATTGGGTATGTATCTATCATTATGTCGGTTGTGGTTTATACAGTATGTATGTCAGGTTAGTAGGTCTGATATGTTCAGATGCATTGATTATGATAGTAGGATCATGTTCTTTGATTCCCTATTGAGACTGTGTACTTGTGATCTCCATGTTGTTTATGGACCATGCACTATCTTGTCTATTACCCGCTGAGTTACCTATACTCACCACAGCATGTATACATTTATGTTTTCAGGTAGCTTGTAGATGGTTGGTGTCGCTCGGAGTATCCTGTCTGCCGGGTCCTACGTCACATCCGAAGACCGTGCTTATTTTCTTTTGTATATTCTTTTCTTATTTTTGGCATTGTATTTGTGTATAGCCATGTGGCTATCCTATGATTTTGGTGTTGTATTTGTGTTTAAGCCGTGCCGGCATGCATTGTATTTATTTGTGTTGTGTGGGCTTTCCTTCGTTTTTCCGCTGTGTTTTGGTACAGCCGTGTGGGCTGTTTTATATATAACTGCGTGGTTGTGATTGTTTCATTCCAGCCGTGTGGGCTATTATTATAACTGCGTGGTTGTGTATAAAAATATTCCAGCCGCATGTGGCTGATGTATTTTGCTTGTAGTGATGCTTCAGATTGTCACCGGTACAGGGGAGATGCTGTCGGATTTTTGTCTGGCAGAGACTCTTTTGGGGGCGTGACAATTTTTGGTATCAGAGCGGGTACGATGCCTGTTTTGTTTTTGTTTTGGATTTTCGAGATTTATCTGATACCAGTTTAGTGGTATCAGAGCAGGTTCGATGCCTGTTATTCATGTTTTTGGATTTCTGTTTCGATTTTCTTGATGTGACTTTTCGAGTTTTGGAACCAGGCAGCAACAAGACATCTCCAGGCTATAGGAGGTATGTTTGCATATTGTTATCATACATTTCTGTTGGTGTATGTATTGTTGCCCATATAGTTATGATGTGTGTTAGTGTTCTCTTGTTAGTACTTGCCTATTTGTTTGTAGCATGCATTGCATGGTTTGGGTCAATCACTGATCACGGTTGACCTAATGGAGATCAAGGATTACAGTCTCAGGGGATTCATCATATCATACTACCAGTAGTTTAGTGTCTATTACTACTAGTTGGTTGAGAGGTAAAGTCGTATACCAGTCTCGGTTATCATTAGTTGTGTAGTGAATGATATTTGTATACCCATGTTGACTTAGTTAGTAGAGTATCGGTTTACTCCTGTTGAGGATTGATTTACTTGGTTGACTTGTGTAGTTATGGTTTGACTTATTACCCTTGTTGACTTGGACAGTTGGGGTTTGACTTATCTTAGTTGGTTTTGTGATCCTATTAGTTCGGTCAGTAGAGGATCGATTTACCCTTGTTGACTTGGGTAGTGGTGTATCGATTTACCTTAGTTAGTTTCATCAGTGGATGATTGATTTACTCTTATTGGATCAGTTAGGAGATGATCGATTTATTTTGTTGGTCCGACCAGTAGGGGACTGACTTACTCTACTTTTAGAGATTCCTATCTTTGGGATGTTTCATACTTGGTTAGATATTTTGACTTGTACCGGTGTGGAAAGGACTGAATTTGTCGTATACCATTATTGGCTTAGTCAGTCTATAGAGGATCGATGTATCCTATTCTATGGGGACTTTGACTATGGATTGTCTGTACCTGGTTGGGGGGCTTAGAAGGTACATTCAGATAGGATATCGCACGGTGTGGAAAAGTGTAAAGCTACGTGCTTAACACTTTGAGATACAACCGTTACAAGGGTATAACTTTGAGAGTACATTCGGATATGATGATCTTCGAGGGGTAGAGCATTGATTGACAGATATTTTGATCAGTTGTTTAGTTGTAGCGTTCCTCTATCTTTGTGTTCATTGCTCGATACTGGAGGTTGCTGAGCCTCAGGATGGAGCAATCGCAGTTTGATGGGGTACAAGACAATGGTTAGACGACTCAGCTAACATTGTCTCTATCAGGTGGCTCAAGACCTTGACCACGTGATTATTGTACCAGATCTTGTAGTCTATATCTTATATTAGAGGGTTTGACCTTTTATCGGTATTTGTTGAGGGACATATATAGGATGATGATGAGGGTGGTGGAGATATCTCTTTGTTAGGTAGACACTTAGTCAGCGGGTTGTGTGACCCTATGACTTTGGATTGACATTCTTTTACTGTGGATATTTGATTATCGGAAAGAATGAGATGATGAGATTTGACAGACCTTTTTGGATACGTTTAGTTTGTTAGTAGTGGGGGTTGAAGGTTGGATACGTTTCTTTGACTCTATCTTTGTTTATGAGACTATCTGGTATGACTGATTGATGTTGAGGATGATTGGAGATTGGTGGATATTAGGAGATCAGGTATGGGGATAGGTTGTCTTTTGAGGATCTATTAGTGGATATTTGATTTGATGATCTATTATTTGGTGTTTTATGTTGATAGTGACATGGAGTGTAATATGTCTGTGATATATATGGATTTGGTGATTTGTAGTGGGTGATTCGATCACAGACTCGTTGTTGGGGATCTTACGGTTGAGTGAGCCTGTTGTACGTACATTATGAGTCCTTGGTGTTACCATTTAGGCATGTCGTGCCTTAGATCTTGTTATGGACTCGATGTACTTGGTATTCCTAGGGTGTGTAGATCAGTTTTCATTGTCTCCATTGACGATGTTGTGATCTATTTTCGATCCGAGGTGGATCATGTACACTAGCTTCGCATAGTTCTAGAGATGTTTCGACGGGAACATCTATATGTGAAGTTAGTAGTACGTATTGTGATTGTCTTTTACGAGTTTCTGGGACGCATTGTCTTTAGTAGAGAGATATCGGTGGATCCACAAGAGATAGAGGCTGTTATTAGTTGGAAGTCGTCGTAGTCTATACAGGAGACTCGTAGTTTCCTTGATCTGTCTAGATATTAGCGGAGATTATGTGTGTTTCCGAGTCACTTCTTATCCGGGAGGAGTTACTGCAGGAAACACATTGATCGAGATTTGTGATACATTCGATTGATACCTGATGTATGGAGACTTGGAGCATTCTCTTTGGTGGAACGACATGAAGAAAGACATATCGCAGATTTTGTAGTTTGATGTCTAGTGTGTCAGCAAGTGGAGGCTGAACATCGGATATCAGTAGGATTGTTTCAGTAGACTCGTATTTTGGAGTGGAGTTGGGAGCATGTTTGACGGATTTTGTTGTGGGATTATCCAGGACATGAGAGGATATTTTGGTTTGGGTAATCATTGTTGGGTGACGACTTTGCTCCCTAGCTATCGATTTGTAGGACGGATTCTTTTAGATGGAGTAGCAGGATTATACTCTAGGGAGATTATCGGACTGGATGATGTATCTTTGAGTATTGTTTTGGATGGAGATCAGTGATTTCATATCATGGTTTTGATTATGGTTACAGCAGACTTGGGATTATGAGTTTCACTTTAGTATAGATTTTCATCTCAGACTGATGGATAGTTTGAGCGCTCTATACATGTGTTGGAGGATTTATTGATAGTGGATTTTGGATTTTAGAGGAGTTTGATTTATCCACAGTTGGCTAGATTGCAGAGTGAGAGTAGCGGGAGTAGGGTGAGTTCATAGCTCACAGAGTTGTCGCTAGTCACTTGGAGGAGGATTATCATGTTTGGAGATATCTTTATGATACTAGGGTTGGAGATTTGTTTATGATACTTGGATGAGTGACATATGAGTATGTTGATTGGTAGTTACCTTGGAGGAGGGTCCCTGAGTTGACCAGTAAATTTGGGGACCAAATTTTTATTAGTGGGGGAGAATGTAAGATACCGAAAAATTAAATAATAAATATTATTGGACGAAAAATCTTATTGGATTTTTCCAGAATTTTTAGAAATTTTCTGGGAATTTTTCGGAGCTCGTACGGAGGGGTTTGAGGGGACCAATCGGCGGGTGCCGATAAAGCCTCTTTGGACTACCCTATTTAAGTGAGGAAATATTTTAATTATAAAATCATTTTCTTTTATTTTTCCCTCTTTATCGCCGAAAACCCCCTCCCCCGATTCTCTTCCTCCCCGATTTCTTCTCCCCCTCGCGCGAGTTCCTTTCTCCCGAGCCCTCTCTCGCGACTTCTTCTCGCTTGATCCCTCCTCCAGCGTGCCTAGGCCGAGCCCCCCTCCTCCCTCTCCTTCCCGAGGCGTGAGGTCTTCGTCCTTTTTCTTTCTTGCGGGCGATCGACGATGATCCGGCGGAGCTAGGGCACGACAGGGGGGAGTTGATTCACATCTTTCTTGGTGGATCGAGCCCCTCTCAGCTTTTCTATTAGATCTATTCATTGGAGGGGGTTGCGGATCGTCGTCCAGTTGAGGTGGATCGCGCGGATCGATTGAGGTAAGGCTTCGTCGGATGATTCTGTGAATTCAAAGACCTTGCTTAATTGGGTTTGTTTGTGATGATCGTCCTGATCTGGATTAGAGGAAACAGAGGATCTGCGTGCTGTGGACGTTCCCTGTTGCCGGCCACTGCCAATTCCACTTCTTGAAGCTGTGGAGGGTTCCTGCTCGGGTTCACTACTGGAAAGGTCACCAATTTCGGCAAAGGTTAGCAGCTCGTGTTCCTTACAGTTGCATTTGGAGGGGAAGTTGCGGCAGAATTTAGTTTGGGGTAAGATGTATATTAATTTGGATTAATATTGGATTAAATGCATTGATTGTTTGGCTGCATTGGATGAATTTCATTCTGGAATTTAAGGTGTTAATTGTGGATGGAGGATTGATTGATTATGGGTTGGAATTTGTGGATCAGTGGTTTATTAGGTGTTCTTGCTGGGGTGTATGCATCTGATTTAGTGTTCATAAATTTAGGTGAGTTGTTATTTAATTTTGGGTTGGATTAAGTGTGGTAGATAAATTACGTAAGATTGATTTTGGATGTTTAGTAGAGATGATATAATGGAGTTTATGATCGCTTATGGATTTGAGATTCATTTGTGGATGGAGTTAAATCTAGTTAGATTTATTTGGGTGTGATTAGGGTGTTGCAGGTTGAATTGATTATGGATTGATTAGTTGAAATGGATGAATTGTGTGGGATTGATTCATGGTTAAGGAATTGGAAATCGGCTGTGATATATTGATTTGGTTGAATCTTGGATTGATTGTTGGATTTAAGAAGTGTTGATTAGTGAGTTTTGGATTGATTAATAGATTGTATAGTTTGTTTGGATCTAGAAGGAGATGACAAACCATACACTCTAATCACATACAAATCCCAATTTGTTTTTATCACAAATCAAAAACTTCGACTATGCTAGAATAAACACGAGTAATGCTGCATCTCTCTTACAAGAAAAAAAAATGAGACCATCCACTCTCATTCATTATAAAATTGTTGGGAGGGAGATAAATCAGGGGGGAAATAAGCGAGAAATCGAACCAGAAAGGAGATGCAGATCCGAGGCTTGAGTAGTGAGCGTTCGCTAGGGCTTCGTCGTAGGGACAGTTGAGAGACAGAGAGCTTCGGTCCATCCATTTCGTATTTTTTTTTTAAAAAAAATCTCAGAAATTTCATGAAATGGACCCGTTTAAGGCTTTAAGCATCCGTTCTCCATTACATTAACCCGCAACCGGTCAGCTGATTCGATAATCCGTTTCACTTCCCTAATACCATTTATATGGTTATCAATTAATTTTTAATACAAATATTTAATTTAGTCAATTGCTAGATTTAAAGAGAATTATTTTAGAAAATGAATATATCTTAAATTATTATAATAATATTTTAAAATACCATTATATGGCCGCTCAATAATAATAATAATAATAAGCCTGGCTACCAGGATTCATAAACTCTAGTACTTAAGCCTAGAGGTCTAGAGTTCGAATCCTGGGGAAGGTAAAAATCCACTGACCAGGGGTGGAAAGACTTAGTGAGTAACGGCACGACCAAAGGGTCATCGGTCGACGATATAGAGGTCGCCAAATGGGCCGACGACATAAGGGGCCGCCACAAGGGTCGCCCAAGAGGCCAAAGGGCCGGGTCTTGGGCGGCCCTTGTGGCGGCCCATTGGCGGCCCTTATGTCGTCGGCCCATTTGGCGACCTCTAATGTCGTCGACCGACGACCCTTTGGCTGTGCCGTTACTCACTAGGACTTTCCACCCCTGGCCAGTGGATTTTTGCCTTCCCCAGGATTCGAACTCTAGACCTCCAAGCTTAAGTACTAGAGTTTGTGAATCCTAGTAACCAAGTGAGCGCCGCCAGTGGATTTTTGTCTTCCCCAGGATTCGAACTCTAGACCTCCAGGCTTAAGTACTAAAGTTTCTGAATCCTGGTAACCAAGTGAGCAAGTCAGATTTTAGAAGATATGCTCAGGGCTTGTGCACTAGATTTCAAGGGAAGTTGGTGCAAGTATCTATGCTTAGCTGAGTTTGCCTACAACAATAGCTATCAGGCCACTATCGAGATGACACCTTATGAGGCGTTGTATGGCAGGAAGTGCAGATCACCCATTTGCTGGCAAGAAGCAGGTGAAAGAAGAGAAATGGAAGTAGAGCTGGGCATCCAGACTGAGATGATAGAAGAAACCACTCAGGCCATCCAGAAGATCAGACAGAGAATTGAGACTGCCCAGAGTAGACAGAAGAGTTATGCTGACACACATCGTAGGCCACTTGATTTCCAAGTAGGGGATTCAGTCTTTCTCAAGGTTGCTCCTATGAAGGGAGTGATGAGATTTGGCAAGAAGAGCAAATTAAGTCCCCGCTATGTAGGACCTTACCTGATCATAAAGAGGATTGGGAAAGTAGCTTACAAGCTGGACTTACCACAAGACATGTCAGCAATACATAACGTATTTCATGTCTCCATGCTAAAGAAGTGTCTCCATGACCCTAGCCAAGTGATTCAACCTCAGTTAGTGCAGATCCAAGATGATCTTAGCTACGAGAGCAGACCTACACGGATAGTGGACAGAGAAGTTAAGAGACTAAGGAATAAAGAAGTACCACTAGTGAAGGTTATCTGGCAGAGCCAGAAGCACGAGCAAGTCACTTGGGAGCGTGAGGATAGTATGAGATAGAAATATCCAAAACTATTCTAAGTTCGAGGACGAACTTTTTATAAGGTATGGGGGATTGTAACGACCCAATTTTCCCTATTTCGAGTTCTAAATGCCCTTAAAAATATTTGGAAATGCTTTTAAAATATTTTAGAGATTTTTTGAAATTTTTAGAGTATTTTTATATAATTTTTGAAGATCGTTTGATATTTTTACAAAACGAAAGAAGTTTTAACAAAAAATATCAAAACCGAGGTTTAAATTGAAAACTACGGGTCAGGTAAAAATTCGGCTAACCAACTGCTCTGTAAACACTTTGTTAAAGAAAAATGGTAATAGATACAGGTATAAGTTGCAGAAAATGGCTGAGCCGAGGCTCGACTCTGCGACCTCCGGCACGCACAACCCGTGACTTAAGTGGAGCGGATGACCAAGTGGTCCGCGGGTATTTTGTGATTATAAGAGATAGCGAAATAGATTTATGGGGGAGATAGTTAACAGCATATAGGAGTTATAAGAGAAGAACTTAGGATTTATTCCCGAACCCTAATCCCGCTTCTCCTCCTCTTCGCGTGCGACGGCTGTGCGGGCGGAAACGCAGCAAAGCTAGGGCTTTGTTCTCCGGCGCCGGCGAAGCCCTTTTCCGGCCAGTCTTCACCCGTGGGTGGGCATCCCGACGAAGGGAGCTCGGAAGCACAAAGGAGCCGCCGAGATCTTCCCCTTTCCGCGAACCCTAGAGCCTTCCTCTTCTCGGTTGTAAGTTCAAGAACGCTAAGTAAGTACTACTCACCTGTGATAGGAGTTGCTCCGAATTTGTTGGGATGCTTCCTTGTATCTCTTGAATTTGAAGCATGCTGTACAGAGTTTTTGTTTTCTACTTGTGCTTGCTGCCGTATTTTGCATTCGGAATGCTGTACTGGATTGAGTTGCTAGGGATTTCGTTTCCCTTGCTTTCGGATCATACTGTGCAGTATTGGGATAGCTAGAGGCTTTAAGGGTAGCATTCGTTCTTGGTTTTCCTTCCCTATTACTTCTGATGTAGCACGATTAAGGATCCTATTGCTCTAAAGGAAGAGGAGATGTTCCAAAGCTTACTGCCGTGAACCTCAGGGCAAGAAAATAAAGGGTATAGGATTAAGCATGGATTTGGAATGATAGAGTTATATTCTTAATATAGAGTTCCCATCCAAGTAGTGTTCAATTACAAGGTTAGAGCATGATAGGTGATGGTTATGTTTATGGCATTTTCGAATTTCCAGGGAGATATGGAGGGGTTGGGATTTGGTTAATGATGTTTTTGCTTCCCCTCACTGTTCCGAAAACGATCTTCACAGTATGCTTAGCTTTGCTTTCACAGCACGTTTAAGTTGCTTTATTCTTCGCAGCAGTAATCTTTTTATTGCTTTGCTTAGTTGGAGATAATTCCACATGTGTAGATCTAGTGATGCATGCTTTAGTATACCACGTGTAGATGTTGTTAGCAGCAGTAATCTTTCTTATTGCTTTGCTTAGTTGGAAATGATTTATGATGTGTAGATTTATTAAGTTATTGTTCTTGAAAATGCATGAACAGATTTATTTTGCTATTAGTTGGACATGATCAGTTTCCCTTGCCACTAGATATACACGGGGATATTTTCTAGTTTCCTTTGCTATTAGGATATCATGAGCAGAATTTTAGTGCAGAATTTTAGTGTAGTTAGATCTCTTCGTATGCAGAATTTTGCATTGTAGCTTAGTTCTTCCTTGCTAATTCCTTGCCTTAAAACGAGCTCTAAAACGAGCCTTAAAACGAGCTTTAAAATGAGCCAAAAAAAGGGCTCTAAAACGAGTCAAAAACGAGCTCGAAAACGAGTCCGAGCTCGCTTAACGAGTTAGGCTCGTTAACTTTGATAATCGAGCTAATAACGAGCCGAGCTCGAACTGTTCGCGAGCTTGATAATTCTAAAACGAGCCGAGCTCGAGCCTTGTGATAAAAGCTCGATTCGAGCTCGAGCCGAGCTTGAGCCGAGCTCGAGCTCGAATATAACTTAAACGAGTCGAGCTCGAGCCTGATACTGTTCGGCTCGTTTACATCCCTATCTATTAGGGCTCGAGTCGTTTGGTATCAGGTGAGCCATCAAAGTTAACGAGCCTAACTCGTTAAGCGAGCTCGGGCTCGTTTTCGAGCTCGTTTTTGGCTCGTTTTTGAGCTCGTTTTTTGGCTCGTTTTTTTGGCTCGCGAGCCTATAAACGAACATGTTCGCGAGCTCACGAGCCGAACATCCTTAAGCTCGAGCTCGGCTCGATAAAACTGTCGAGCTCGAGCTCGGCTCGATAAGATAAACGAACGAACTCGAACGAGCTTTTTACCGAATCGAGCTCCGAATAGCTCGCGAACCGTTTGGTTCATTTACATCCCTACTAATAGATCATCCATGTAATCAGGGTTCAAAACCTAGGACAAGCAAGAAATTCATCATCGTGTTTGAAAAATAGGGCATGTTGGCTACTAGGCTACTAGATAGTTTGCACTTTTGAATTTATCGAAGGGTGAATCATGGTAAGACCGTCCACTAATGATTAATCAAACTGTTGAGCGGCCATATACTGGTGTTTTAAAATATTATTATAATAATTTAAGATATATTCATTTTCTAAAATAATTCTCTTTAAATCTAGCAATTGGCTAAATTAAATATTTGTATTAAAAAATAATTTATAACCATATAAATGGTATTAGGGAAGTGAAACGGATTATCGAATCAGCTGACCGGTTGCGGGTTAATGTAATGGAGAACGGATGCTTAAAGCCTTAAACGGGTCCATTTCATGAAATTTCTGAGATTTTTTTTAAAAAAAAAATACGAAATGGATGGACCGAAGCTCTCTGTCTCTCAACTGTCCTTACGACGAAGCCCTAGCGAACGCTCACTACTCAAGCCTCGGATCTGCATCTCCTTTCTGGTTCGATTTCTCGCTTATTTCCCCCCTGATTTATCTCCCTCCCAACAATTTTATAATGAATGAGAGTGGATGGTCTCCTTTTTTTTCTTGTAAGAGAGATGCAGCATTACTCGTGTTTATTCTAGCATAGTCGAAGTTTTTGATTTGTGATAAAAACAAATTGGGATTTGTATGTGATTAGAGTGTATGGTTTGTCGCATGTGGGTGATTTTAATCTGTTAGCAAAGTTCTGTGATTAATGTTTGTACTGCACGATAAATTTGATTTAAATTTATTAATTGATGCCATTTTCCAGGTCAATCTGTTCCACTAGTCCGGCCAATTGATTCAGCGAGCCAATAGCTGGTTCTTATAATAGATCCATGGCGAAGATTGCGCAATCCCAGAATCTGCCTGCTGACGTGATGCATCTCATCGAGCAGCTCGAGCGCCACTGCCTCGCCCCTGATGGTTCTTATGTGTCAAAATCTTCTTTCACCGAACTTCAACTTGTAATCGCGTTTGTATTACAATTAAACTGCGAGAAATATATATTATTCCATTTGATTATTCATAGTTTGTTTTTTTTCCTTGTTTATTGTTTGATATGGTGGTAACAGGCGAGGGAGGAAATGCTGCGGGAGCGGACATGCTACTTGGAAGCCATGGTGGGTGATCTGTTGTCCTGTAGGAGTAGTGATGTATACTTTTATGACCTTTGGATGTGTGGCTTATTGGCTTGATTTAATTGTGAAATGTTCTATAGGCGGTTTATGGTGAGGCAATCACTATGGTTGAAGAGTACCAGCAGACTGTTTTGGGGGGGAACCTTGGAGGGGTTAAAGACATTCCTGGTCTCCATTCTCATCTCGGGCAGAAGTGCTCCCCTGAGGTTTATGTGTCTTGTTTAATTTTGAGCTTTCACTTCTTTTTGGATCTTACATTTTAAGTCCAGGAAAAACAGAGACCATGATCACCTAGAATTGCCAAATCCTCTAGATATCAAGTAGTGTTAGACATTTTAACTGTGCATATGTGGCATGATGTGCTAATCCATGTTGTATTGCCTTAGTTCAGTCAGTTATTGTTTCTCATGCAGTAGCAGATTTGATATTATCTTTTTGGTGCCAACAAAGCAAGAGATATAGGACTACCTTGACTTGCTTTAATCACATTTTTGTCTTATATACATGCTCCAATATCCATACTAAAGGCCCACTAGCACCTGGTTGGTTATCCTACTGGCTTAATGTTCTCTTAACTGGACGTTTGTACATTGCATACTTGCATGTAGATTGATTTTTCAATGTTAACTTGAAATTTTCAAATCCTTTTCCTATGAATTTCTTCTTTAGATATTGAGTTGGGCTAACAAACTCTTGTTTTTCTTGAAGTCTTTTGTGTTATCAATTCTACTTTGATTTAGATAAAACATAAAAAAAATCTTAGAAATCAGAACCTATTTGGTCAGACACTGATGCTTGGGATATGCTGAAATTAAATTGAAAGTCATTTTTAGTTTGGTTCATGTCATGCATGGTGCTGTTGATCTGAAAATATAATTGTGATGTAATAGACATGTATTAAATGCAGAAAGATTCTAATAAAGATGATTAGGAATATACTTAGCAACCATAATGTTATGGCCATAATAACTTATGACGCCACATTTCTAATAACTAATAGATATTCGTTTGAAATTCTTGATGCAAAAGATAGGCAAACATAGATGTTTCTAGGCTGTGTTTAGCCTCAACCATATTTCACTAGTCATGTAACTAGCGCCAGCCTTTTGGCTGCATATACTTTGCAGACCTGGAAAGAGATATTATGAACCTTTCTGTAAATATCTTATTACAATGGAATCTATGATTTATCTGATATCCTAATGGTTAAATACGGGGTTTTATTTGCAAATATTTCTTTTGGAAGGAGATTATGGTGTCAAAGTTATTGCTTGTGAAAAGTATTGTGGTTTAACAAAGTTTTAATATTGTCATGTGAAATGTCCTTTGAAGGATGATATAAATTTTTTGATTCAATGGGATAGTATCTGTTAACATGCTAGTTGTTTTGAATGCTAAGTAACTGAATGGAGTTGTAGTGGAAGCCTCCTGTTGATTTTGGAGACTGGTCTTTTCTAGTTTTGAAACTTACTTATATGGTATTTCGATTTGCAATGTATATACACTTAGAATTTAAACTGTACCATTGGACTCAGGTTTATGATTATCTTGAGCACCGTCTGGCAGTTGCTGAGGCTGCACAGAGGTTAAGACTTCCCCTTCTGTCTAAAGATGGGGAAATCAATGAGGAGGAAATAGAGAAAGTTAGTATGATTTCAAGGAGCTCTATTGACAGCACTATAAGTGTAACTCCAAGCACTAGCTCAAATTCAACAAGCTATAATAACAGTTATTCAAATAGCAGTAGCAGTGTCTTGGGATTTCCAACTCCAGCTAACAGTTCTGATGCTATTGAACCTGGAGTTGGTGGGGTGCCAAATCGTTTTCTTGGAGTAACAGCAGATTTTCTATGGCAAGTCCAACAGCAAAATCCTTCTAGGAATGTGGTAAGGCTAACAACCATATATAATTTTTGCACTTAACCTTTTGTAACTGATATAGATGATACCCATATGGGAATTCTTAATTTGTACCTTCTGAAACATTTCTTGAGTATGATTATGTTCTTTTAGGATACGTCAGAGCATCAGAGAACCCTTGTTCGTGAAATTGAATGTCGCTTAGATGCTAAGTGTGAAGCATTAGCTGATATTTTCACTATGAATGATAATGGTAAGCATTATTCTTAAACAGATGCAAATATTTGAGTACAACTCATTGATGAACAAACTGATTGATGCCTTCAACAGACTCGCCATCACTTAGTCAAATTTCAAGTGCTCGGCTTCCAGAGAGGTGATACTTCTTTTCCTATCACTAAGCTTGACTCAGATTAAATAAAAGAGAATGAAAGCCAAAGATGTATATGTTTGCATGGATGGGCTCATGATGGCAATTTAACAAGGATACATAACATGGATGGGCTCATGTAAGCAGGATCAAGTTTGAATTCAAACTCATGACATATAAGTTGTTTACTATTACTTTGTTCAGATTTGATTGAGTTGCAGCTTTCCAAAAGATATAATAGTTAGGTTTAGAAAGTTGGCATTCAGTCAAATTGTAACATAGCAGTAGTGTCTGTTTTTGGCTTTCATTCTCTTTTAGTTTAGTATATGAGTTAAGCTTGATAGCTTGAGAGGATTATAAGCAATATATATATATATGTAAATTGGTCTTTTTCGGTTACATTCATATTTTTGGTTAGGTGGGGTCATCCAATGAAAATCTTAATAGGTTTGTGATAACTTTGTTAGTTTTGGTAATGGGTAAACTCTAGGACGTTATAGTTAATAGTGAACTTTATTCTTTTTAGAAAATTCTTTTACAAGTAAAGCTATCACGTTTTGCACAGGGTAAAGTTAATTATTGAAGAGATTGAGAGGGAAGAGGCTGTGTTGTTAGAGGACCTTTATTCAATGGACAGGAAGTTTGCAGAGCACTACAATGTATGTAGCAAGTAGCACCTTATGATTTTCTCATCCTTTCTCATTTGTGCACAATATGTCCTGTCAAGTGGCATCTTGACTGACATGTTGGTTGGTTTACATCTCTTCACCTTTTTGTATCTGTAGGTCCTGGAGCAAATACTTGGAGTGCTTATCAGGTTTGTCAAGGACCTGAAGTTGCAGCATCAGCATCAATATGTAAGTCTGCCGGAGCGCATAATTCTTGAAAATTGTAATCTATTTAATTGTGCTTCAAATATGGAAGATGTGTTTTGTTATATTCATTTTCGCAAAAATAGTTGTCTTTTTTCATGATATTTTATTATAAGCAGGATGAATTGAGGAAAACATGGCTTTGTAAGAGGTGTCAGACAATGAATGCCAAACTCAGGTTTGTCTATATAGTTGTTCTAGGCTTGCCTCATTGGAAGTTATCTGCATGTGTTACTCTATTACATAAACTCAAATATTTGAAGTATAGTTCAATGTTCGTACATACTATTGTCTAACTCAAAGAAATCCAATAGGATTTGCTATTTTGTTCATTATCTAATTGTCATCATCTGTCTCATTGTGCATAACATAACTATTGTTGAAGTGTGCTTTTGAAGATGAGAATTTATTCTGTTTTCTCGTGCTTCATCTGCTAGTTTTTATGCATTTTGCATGATAGAGTGGAGTTGTGTCAATTCAAATCTTGTACCTGCGCATATGTTACTGCATTTAACTATTTCATTTTGATAATTATTAAGAAGCTCATTTCTACTTCCTTATTTGTTAGGATTTTAGCCATAGGGTTTTGTTCCTAACACGGTTCTGATTTCTGCAGCATCTTTCTTGCTTTCCTTAGCATATTGTAATGTTTGCAAGATGGATAGAAATTGTGACAAAATTATAGTTCAGCTGTTTTTGTACTGGTAGACATAGTAAAACAATATTACATTGTTACGATGGTTCTTGATTATTTTACTCTATTTTGACGGCTATATATCCCTGACATTGTCTCAGTGTTCTTGAACATCTTCTTCTGCGTGACACTTACACTAAGGATTCTGTTCCAGCCCTGCATAAGATACGGTAATTCAAAAATGACTTCTTTGACCCTTCTTTGTAATGCTATAGCTGTTACCTAATTGCATTCATGCCTTTCAGCAAATATTTATTGGAAGCGAAAAATGACTTCTTAGACCCTTCTTTGTAATGCTATAGCTGTTACCTAATTGCGTCCATGCCTTTCAGCAAATATTTATTGGAAGCGACAGAAGAAGCATCCATTGCTTACAATAAAGCGGTATAATTACATCAACCTCCTGGAGTTTCATTTTTTTATATTATACAGTATCATGCTTGGTCATTGTTCAACTGTGTCTCTGTTGCATTCATCTTTCAGGCACATTTGCGTAATCCAAAGAAAACTTTCTAGGTTTAAAAAATTGTATTGTATCTCTGCTATTCATTTAAATTTTTATCTCGGCCAAATGCGGATCTCTTGCAAAAAAGTAAATCATATAGACGCAGGCAGCCTTCTAAATTGAAATTGACTGCCGAGTACAATGGCTAGATTGGAATTGTCCTTTGATAGATTAATTAAATATTATCAATTTAATTTGTTAACTGATATTTAAGCAACTTTTGTCAACATCTGTATCCCATCATTATTTAACAGGTCACACGATTACGGGAGTACCAAGGCGTCGACCCACATTTTGATACAATTGCAAGACAATATCATGAGATTGTGAAGGTGCCTACATCTTCTGTTCTTTCAATGCCATTTGTTTTTTGTAGAAGCAATCTCAGTTGCTTAATTTAGTTAGAATAATTGATTTACAGAAACTGGAAGGAATGCAATGGACGATTCATCAAGTAGAAATGGATTTGAAGCGTTCACTTGAGCACTCATCCTAAGTATGATTTTGGTGCTTCTCTTTGCATCACATTAATTTAAGTTTTGGTTGTCATTTACTTGCTCCATAGATTGATTTCCAAGGATCAACTTTGGCATATACTGTTTCAGGCACAAGTGGACCGTGGCTTCTCGCCAGGCGGAGGTGTTGTTCCTCCGGTTAGAAGGTAGCAATGATCCTCGACCACCACTTCCATGTGGGGCGCCTTACCCATGTTATTTGCAAGGATTTTTGGTGTTCAAGCCGTGGTTCATTTGTGACATTCCATGGCTCTTTACATTAAGTGCTAGTGAAATTAAATTTGTTGTGATTTGTGGAAATTATTATATTCTATCTATTAAATCCTGTGTCTTCTGGTTGTTCTTTGCTTTCTTCGTTCCAATGCCACTAAACAACGCATACTTCTCCTTTCTTTTAATACTGCCTTTGAACGGTCAGAATAACTACCAACCAACCGATCGAACACAACGCTTCACCAAGCGACGGCGTCGCGCCCGCTTGTTTCTACTTATCCACCCTCCTCCGTGCCGCCGACCGCCTGCAAATATCCTCCAGCCATGAGCATCAGGGGCGGCAGCCTTGGCAACTACTACGTCAAACTACCAATCGAGGATGAGAGCAAGGAGGAAGGAGAGGTGGCGCAGGAATCGGAGACGATCGCCTGCCACGTGTGCGACAGGGTATTCGTGTCGAAGAAGGCGCTGCACGGGCACATGCGGTCGCACCCGGCACGGCGGGGGCGCGGTTCGGTGACGCCGTCGATGGAGGAGGAGACGGCGGAGTTGCTACTGCTGCTCTCCGGCTCCGGCGACCCCCGGCATCGGAAGTACCTATGCCACGGCTGCCACGAGGAGTTCGAGACTCGGCACGCGCTGGAGGGACACCGCGCCAGCCACCAGAAGCGGCAGGAGTGCCACACCAAGGATTCTGTCCGGCGACGAGACGGACGCAGCGACGATGAGGCAGCGGGGCAACCAGCGGCAGCGGAGAGTTCAAGAAGGGGGAGGAAGAATAAAAGACCATTATTGGACTTGAATAAGCCGCCGTCGCCTTCATCGTCATCGCCATCAGGATCGAACTATGGCAGCGGAGGGAGGAGCGATAGCTCGTCGTCCGGCGACGCCGGGGGAGGAGGAAGCATGAACTGAGAAGTGGGCGTTCTATTTATCTATGGGACCTGGTCGCATAGTGATGCTACGTCGTCCTTTATGATTATGCGGATGCAATTCGCTTTAGAGCATATATTATGATATTTTTCTAATGGTCCCTATATTCACATGATTATATATTTATTTTTAATATTTTTTTTAAACAAAGAGAATGATAATTGAGATTGAAAGATATTTATAGAAATATCTCTTCTAAATATAGAAATATTTATAAAAAAATTGAAAGATATTTATAGAAATATCTCTTCTAAATATCCAAAGTTGTAAATTCAGACGCACGAGAAACATTCTCCGACGATACTTTCGTACGTCGCATTCCAACGGCTATCTCGGCGACGAAAGATGGCAATGATTTCCCATCCATAAAACGATCCCGCGGATCGCTGACGTGCACACCAAAATATCTCCCATAGAATCCTGATCGCCTCATCTGGGCCGTCGGATTGCAATTCCTCTCATAACCCAAAACCCACCGCCTCCTGACGCCCTTTTATTATCCCTCCCTTTTCAATCTTCGATCCGCCTTCTCCCATCGATCGCTCTCCTTTTGCCTTTTGCTGTTCTTCTGCGCTACCACCGTCGTCAATCGTTCGATCAAGGTATGCCGTTCATTCTCCTACTTCTTCCCTTTTTTCAGAAATTATTTGATTTTTTGGTCGATCACATGGTGTTTAGTTGCAGTTATCGCCATGAAACGGGGGAAATCGAAGACTGATGCGCCGAAGAAGGCTGACGCCAAGTAAAAAATCGAAGACTAATTCTTCGGATTCCTGTTTTCGATGCATCGGTGATATATAGGGTGTTGGATGCTAGGATCTGATATATGTTTTGTTATAGGCTTGCTGTGAGAAAGGGTTCGGAGCGGCCGGCAAAGAAGCCGAAGAATGCTAAGGCCGAGAAGGATCCGAACAAACCTAAGCGACCTCCTAGCGCCTTCTTTGTGTTCATGTAAGCTCTCCTATTCCATAGTCGTTTTAGGGTTTTGGATCTTTGCTGATTACTAATTACTCGGCAGGGAAGAGTTCAGGAAGACGTACAAGGAAAAACATCCTAACAACAAATCCGTCGCTGTGGTAAAGTTGATCTGTCTGTTACTTGTTGATTCTTTTGTCAACTGATATTAAATCAAACAAAACCAAACCATTTTTGATTCAATCAGGTTGGCAAAGCTGGCGGTGATAAGTGGAAAACATTGTCCGAAGAAGTAATATTTGATATTTGTTTTTCTTCCACTAAATCAATCTTCCTTTTTGTAAGGGGAAAAAAATAACTCGGTGGGATGTGGATTTGTTTTCCTTTTCCAGGATAAGGCTCCTCATGTGGCTAAAGCAGCTAAATTGAAGATGGAGTACACCAAGAAATTAGCTACCTACAATAAAAACCTGGTTGATGATCTTTCAACTTACTTGATTTGGATCAATTTAATGATCAATAAACTGAGTGTTATTGGCATTGCCTGAACGAATAGTCTGGTGGAGGAAGTCGCGATGCTGCCGATGTTGATGAAGATGAATCTGACAAATCCAAATCCGAGGTCCATGATGACGAGGACGGCGAGGAAGGAAGTGAAGAGGTCTGTGATTTATCGTGATATTTGCTTAATAATCGTAGAAACTTTTATTCAATTGATGTTGTTTTAAAACAGGCTGAAGATGATGAGTAATGGAAAATTGCAATCATGACTGGTTTGGACTGGAAGAACGGAACCGAGTTTGGCACATAAAATCAAGTATTTTGTGTGGTTTTTGACTAACATGTTAGTTTCTGTTTGTTTGCTTGCCTGATCATCTCATGATGTTATCTTATCCTTTGTGCAAAGAATTGCTAGTTTGATAAAATAGATGTAGTTGATTGATGATATGATCCATCTATGCAAATTTGATCTTTGGTTGCCTATATTTAGGATAAGTAGAATTTAGATTGTTGCAACTCCCGCTTCAATCAAAGACCACGAGCTTTTGGTACTCCTCTCCGGCGATCGCCGTCTCCATTACTGTCCTCGGGTTGAGAACCCCGTCTCCTCCTTCCAAGAACAGCTTGACTAGATTCTTGGAGACCACTGCTTCCTTGTACCCCGCCTCACGGAATTTCCGGCAAATCGCCTCGTAGTCCGTCTCCCAGGGATTAGCGGACGCCTCGTCGAATTCCATGTCGCTGAACACGAACAGTCGCTTTACCATCGCCTCAGGCGGCAGTTTTCCTTCGACGGCAACCGCGAGCATTTTGTCGAACACCTTCTGGAAGTCCGTGTTCGTTCCCCAATCCATGTTGTAGATGAACTCGGTTTTCTCCTGCAGTGAATCGCCCTTGATTAGATGCAGCTCCGGGCTCTCGCTGAAAGTGATTACCCGTCCTTTCCATGGATCTTCGCTGAGCTCGGAGATGAGGAGCCCGAGCGCGACGCAGACCTCGATCGGGGTGCCCCTCATGCTACCGGAAACGTCGCATACAGCGATGCAATTCCGCAGGCTACCTCTTGTGGAGAGGTCTTCGATCATCCTCTTCCACTGCAGCTCCGCGACGTCGTCGCCGGCGTCTTTAAGGATCTCGTGGGGGAGGAGTGCGCCGGCGGCAATTTTGGCTTTACCCTTCTTGACATTGTCGATGTACTCATCGAATCGCCCGGAATCATGCTTGGCAAAGAGCTTCTTGTAGTTCTTCATTGCAACAGAAGCGACGTGGTTGTAGGGGAGAACACTCCACTGGCCGGCACTCATGTATACCTCCGGTAGCTCGAGTGCGCGGCGCAGAGGAACGAGCGCCTCCCTCCGGAGGCGGTCTCGGACGCGATAGGCGTAGTGCTCCTCCTCGAGGGAGGTGTAGTCTGGGTGGGTGTCCCTGGGGAAGAGGCGGCGCGCAACGGCTTCGCAGAGGAGGATGGATCTGTCGAACGAAGAGTCAGGGGTAGGGCACCACTTGGCGGCGAGGGAGATCTTGGTCAGCTCTCCTTCACTCAGGTGGCGGAGATCGACGGAGAGTACTCTGCGAAGACATCGGCAACGCGGTCGTGGAGGCAGCGGTAGTCTGGATCACGGCCATATCGTTCGATCGCTCGTACCGCCATCTCGGCTCTCTTAGTGTGTCGGATTTCCGCCGCCTGCGCCGATAATTCCTTCCTTTTTGCCGTTTCTGCCGCGATCCTTTCTTCTCTCGTTCCTTCCTTCTTTGGCACCTGTAGCTTCCTGGACCGGCGAAGGAATACACTGCAATGGAAATAGTGCTTTATCCGCGAGGCTTTGGCCTTCGCTCGAGCATCGTCGCCAGCAACCAGCCGGTGAAGAATCTCCGGTAAGTCCTTCAGGTATCCGAATTCAGAAATGGGCTGCAGGTTAGAGGTAAGTGTCTTCGGATGGTGGCGGTGAAGCCACAATGCGGAAGAATAGAAGCCCTCACGGTCGGACTTGCCGGTCCCGCGGACGCCGCGGAGGTGGCAGATAAGCTTGAGGGCTGTGGGGGCCTCCTTCTCCCAGGCTGAAGAGAGGAGCTCCGCGACGGTCGCGGCAGGGGTGTCCGGAACAATCTGGAAGAAGAAGTCGAGGCAGGGATCACCAGTGGAGAGGAAGGTAGGGGAGAGGTTCTCGGTGAGTCCCATGGGCGGACGCGGCGTGGAGGCGTTCGAAACTGTGTCCGCGAGGTCGAGGCAGGGATCACCAGTGGTGAGGAATGTAGGGGAGAGGTTCTCGGTGAGTCCCATGGGCGGAGGCGGCGTGGAAGCGTTGGAACCTGTGTCAGCGAGGTCGAGGAAGGGATCGGGCTTGGATGCCACGGAGGATGGAGGAGGAAGGAGGTGGCGAATCTCAGGCGGGCCCAGGAGGACGACGCCCGCCGCAGTAGGCGCCATTTTTGGGAGACTGAAAGAGGACGAGGCTCGGGTGAAGAATGGGTAGGTCTGACTCTCGTACACCTGCAGTTTAGTCTGTAGATGCAAATGAAGTAGGCGGTACATTTGGCTTGTGCCGCAACGAATTCTTGCAACGGAAGCTTCAAAATATGCGGGCCCTGTCATCGTCGCGAGTGAAACGTCTTTTATAGCCTGAATTCAATATGCATCGTTTATTATTATCATATTTTACTCCAAAGAAAAAATTGGTATCTAATAATATTTTAATATTTACTTTTTAATTAAAATTTAATTATACATTTCTTTTTAATACTTTATATTTATTATTTTTGTATTTTTTTTGTTTAAAAGATGATAAATTAGAAATTTGAATATATAAAAAATAAAAATATGAAGGGAAAATATAAATAAAATTATTCTTTACTATTTATTTTTGATAGGTGTAAATTAGGATAATATATTATTATTTTATAAATTAAAAATGATAATTAGTTTTCTATGTTGGTGCACAAGGTCGGCAAGAGGGGAAGGGTGAATTGTCTGCAAGTAAAAGATAACCTACTCAAGACTTTCAACTCAAAAAATAATAATAACAATTAAAAATATTAAAATAACATAAAAGAAATAGAGACAGGACATTTAACTTGGTTATAACCAAGACGGTTGTTAATCCAAGGTGGTGGAAAGCGCACTAAGAAAAAGTCTCCTTTCTCTGAAGGCGGAGAAGTCTTTTACACACTAAAACTTTTACAAATTGCTATGAATTTGATACTGAGGTCATTGCTTGATTGATACCTATTTCATAGCTCCAGAGGTCATTTTATAGCTCTTGGAAAGCTTATCTCGAAGGTCCAATGTGCCTCCAATAGAGGTCTAAGGCGCCGCCTCCAACAAGTGGATGGACAAAACTTTATCCATTGCGCAAACGATTGTCTTTGACTTGTCTGAGGCGCCTCCATTGAGCGATGAGGGCGCCTCCATTGATTAATGAAGGCGCCTTGGACTTTACTTCCGGCTCACTTTCTCCTTTGCTTTGACTTCCGAAGCTCCATACGTTTGGGTAATTCTGGCCAATCGAAATAGGCTCACCCGAACTCAATTTCCGGCCTTCTCCTTGAGCAGGCTTCCGTCCCTCGAACGTTGCACACGTTCTTCTCGCCCACCGATGTACTCTTCCACAACTCTCTCGTCCTTCGGAGGCACCGAGCATGTCGGCTCTCTTCCCGTGCCGTCTTTCTCGCTAGTTGCGTCTTTCGCTCGACTTCCTGTACTCCTAAGTTCCTGCACACTTAGACACAGGGATCAAATAACAAAGCAAGACATAACTAACTTGGTTGATCACATCAAAATACACATGGGGTCCAACATTCTATTCTTAAATTTATTTCTCACGTTCAATTTATTATTTTAGTCGACCCAAGGATAAGACTTATCTCTCATAGTGATTATGATTTATAATCGTTATACTATGATTCATACAACATGAGCATGGTTGAAATTCATGATCAATACTATGTTTAAGTTGTTAAAAATATGTACTAATGATTTTTTTTTAAAAAAAATAATGAATCGGATAACACTGAATCTGGGACGATCGGTTTAATTTTATAGAAAATTTTTATCGACTGCTAGAGTAAATCGAGAACTATTTATGATAGACGATCCAGAAATCTAATATCCAATGATCAATATCATATTATAGTAATTATAAATGGTAGTTGTTATAGCATATAACAACTAACCATCATGATTTTTATAATGTGCAAAGATGAGATTATATTAATCAACACTATTGATCCTGTCCGAACGCTGAATCAACGGACGCTGGGCACGTGGCGCTCTCCGGTTTGCTGATGTAGATCTCCGGCGAACCTGCACAGAAGTCGGGCCGGGAAGGGGTTTCCGGCGGCGACCCTCCGACGCTCAAGTCAGGTAAGCAAGTGGTGGAAACAGTAACTCCAAAGCTTGTATCTCGCGTACCTCCGGCGAAATCTGCGGCTCTTTATATAGAGCGGTGAAAGAGCTTCTACACACCCACCGAGGCGCGTACGTGTCCGCAGCTCATACCACGGTATGAGTTTGTCAGAAAGCTTACCTGACGCTATACTTCAACAGTCCCATCGCGCCTTCGATGGGACAACAGGACACCCCGTTGTCAGTTTAGGAGTATGGGCTAGCCATATGACTTGACGGCTGTCAGCAGATGTTCCTGTCCCTATTTGCCCACTGCCGGCCGGGACGTCCGTCCGACCGACTAGACGAAGAGCGCCGTCCGGACGACCATAATTCCATGCGCCGACCGAGCGGCGCACCCATTACGTCCTGCCTTCTCTTAGGCCTTCCACTCGGTCATTATTTACTGTTGTTGGTGCAATATCCCTCAGGTCAAGGTTGACCTGGGTAACCAAGCTGAGTCTTGGTTTGGGTTTAGATGTTTGACAATAAGATGTTGATTGAAGAAAAGTCAAGTAGGTCAAGGTTGACTGGATACTTGACTGGGAAGTCCTAACTAGGATGTTAGGCAAAATGAAAGTCCTGGTAAGTGAAGCCAGGCAGAAGAAAAGTCCTGGTGAGTGAAGCCAGGCAGAAGAAAAGTCCTGGTGAGTGAAGCCAGGCAGAAGGAAGTCCTAGTGAGTGAAGCTAGGCAGATGGAAATCCTGGTGAGTGAAGCCAGGTGAAAGTCCTAGTGAGTGAAGCTAGGCAGATGGAAAGTCCTAGTGAGTGAAGCTAGGCAGATGGAAAACCCTAGTGAGTGAAGCTAGGTGAAAGTCCTGGTGAGTGAAGCCAGGCAAGGAAGGAAATCCAGATGGATCAAGGATGATCGGACATCGGTGTTGGGAAGTCCAAGTAGGTCAAGGATTGACCGGATACTTGGCGAGGAAGGAAATCCAGATGGATCGAGGATGATCGGACATCTGGTGTTGGGAAGTCAAGTAGGTCAAAGGATTGATTGGATACTTGGCAAGGAAGGAAATCGGATGGATCGAGGATGATCGGACATCTGGTGTTGGGAAGTCAAGTAGGTCAAAGGTTGATTGGATACTTGGCAAGGAAGGAAGTCGGATGGGTCGAGGTTGACCGGACATCAGTGGAAGTCAAGTAGGTCAATGGGTGGCGGATGCTTGCACGACGAGTAAAAGTCCAAGTGGGTCAAAGGTTGACCGGACACTTGGTGGGAGTCTGCAGGTCAAGGGAGTGACCGGATGCGAGGCATGATGTACCAACAGTCAAGTTGACCGGATGTTGGTTAGGGAGGTTTGGGACTTGGTTTTGGGCAAAACCAAGTCTTGGATCGATCCGTGGATCGATCCGATCGTGGATCGATCGGTGGATCGATCCAGTTCTTCTGCTCTTGTCGGATCGATCCGTGGATCGATCCGAGGTCCCGATCGATCGGCCGATCGATCGGGACGATGCTGCCTGGAATAGCTGGATCGATCCGTGGATCGATCGAGCAGCCTGGACGCGCTCAGATCGATCCGTGGATCGATTCAAAGCCTCCGATCGATCGGAACATTGAATCGATCGGGATCAACGATGCGTCGGGTTTAAAGCAGCGGCGTGGTCTTGGCATCTCTTCGAGCTCTTCTCAGATTCATTCCAGCTCCTCCACGGCTCTCTACAAGCTGATCGCCGATTCTTGAAGGTTCTTGGAGGCTTTCCAAGTCAAGAGCTATTGCAAGAGGAAGAAGTTAGGGTTAGGGTTTTTACTGCACATCTTGTAAGCTTTTGCTTAACTTGTATTTCCCTTTCTTCTTCTTGTATTGAGAGTGTTGTAGGGCTTCTCCGCCTTTGGTAGTTACCATAAAGGAGTGTTATTCATAGTGGAGGGTGTGTGCGTTGGTGTGGATCCTTGGATTAGTCACCTCTTGTGAGGTGGATACCAAGTAAAATCCTAGTGTTAACGTTTTGTGTTTGTTTCTGTATTTTCCGCTGCACATCCAAGAAGAAACAAGCAACACCGAGCAACGAGCACGCGACGAGCTATTCACCCCCCCCTCTAGCTACTTTTGGTCCTAACAACTGTTTCATTGAGCGTCGGAACCCCGATCCCTGTCAGGGTACCTTTTACCATCAGATGTTTACTGGCAGACCGATCGGCCTGCCCTTTTCTCATGAGTCCAGTCGGCTCACCCTTCTTCGACGGACCACCTGGCCTCTTGACCTACACGTGGCGTTGACCCCTCGTTAGGGGATCCCGGGCTCTTACCACCGGATCACTTGTCTTCCCCTCGAGTCTAGTCGAAGGAGGCGAAGTCCGATTGACTGGACTGCCGATCTGACTGAGCAATGATCACTGTATTAGGCCGCTTGGCCAGGCATAGGGATACTCATCCGTTCGGCGGTATCTTGTTCGTGCCTTGTGTTCTCTTGGAATCCATGTCCGATGCTCTCCCTTATTACCCATCACGTGCGCCGCGCACGGTAAGGGGAGCTCATTAAATGTGGCCAGTATCCTGCTGACACGTGGCGATCGTGCGTTTGTCAGCGTATGGCGATGGCGTCACTTCCATGGGACAGCCGCCGTTTGAAATGAACGGCTAGATGACGACCTCGATATTGGCGACCTGGATCGGACGGCTGGAATTAATAGCGGCCGCCCTTATAAAGCGCCGACTTCCGCTTTCCGCCGCATTTCGGCCTCATCTCTTCCCGACGTTTCGCTGCTCTTTTCTTCTCCGGCGACCTTGCGTTCCGGCTCTCCGGCAACCCTATAGCTTCTTCCGATCATCTCCCTTGCTCGTAAGACTTCTTCTTCCTTGCTGCCTCTCCTTTCTTCTCTCTTTTAGCTCTTTCTTTTATCATCCCGCACTCTTTCCTAGTTTTATTTCTCCTTCCTTCCATCACACGTCCATCCCTGGCCTTATACCATGACCAATACCTCACAGCCGACCGGCGGTGCTCCGGGTCTTTGGTATCCGACCATGGAAAGCTGGTTTGACGAGGAGGACGCCTTGCGCCTCACTCGAACCTATGATCTGCCGACCGACCACCAAATAGTGTTAGCCACACCGGCCGATCGGCCTCATGAACCACCGCCCGGCACCGTTCTTTTCTTCCGAGACCAATTTTTGGCCGGGCTACGTTTTCCACCCCACAAGTTCTTCTTACAAATCTGCAATTATTTTCGCATTTCGCTCGGCCAGGTAGTCCCTAACTCCATCAGGCTGTTGAGCGGAGTGATAGTCCTTTTTAAGCTGAACAACATCCCCCTCGACCCTAAGATTTTTCACTACTTTTTCTATCCCAAGCAAGCCGAGTGGGGTACCTTTATTTTCCAATCTAGGATAGGTTTTGTCTTTTGTTGATAATATGCCGAGCTCCAACAAACATTGGAAGGAGCACTTTTTCTATGTGTGTTTTCCCGAGCGGCCAACTTTTCGTACCAAGTGGCAGACGGCGATGCCAGCGCAACCAGAGCTCGGCAAATTTAGAGGTGATGCGGCCTACCTTCATGCGGCCGAGCGGTTGGTGGGTCAGCATTATCACATTGACAAGCTACTCCTCACAGGAGTAATGTATATATTCGGCCTGTCTTCCACCCCAGCCGATCTGCCCTGCAGCATGAGTAAGCGATTCTCATCCCTCCTTTTTCTTTTGTTCTAATTGATTTAATCTTTGCTTCTGCAGCTGAAGTTATGTGGCGTGCTAAGGCAACCGAGAAGCTCAAATTGAAAGCCGCTCAGATTGAGGCGGTGAAGAACAAGGAGGTCGCCGAGCGGGGCCTTGATCCAGCCGATTCGACCGGCGAATTAGGCGAGGGGACTCAGGATGCCCCTGAAGCCTTAGCAGCTACTACCTCTCCTGACGAGGTCGCGGGGCGGCATAAAACCTTCTACCCAAGCCGGGGTAGAGGGTCGTTCAGCCGATGATGTTCCGCTAGTCACTCAGAAGCGCCGACGACCGGAATCTGCCTCTGCTTCAACTCCACTTGATGAGCCACAGCCCGAGCGGGGCGCGGATGCTCCGGTGTTGTCCGGGACGGTTTCCCTAGAGAGTACCCCGACCCCACATGGCTCTCCGAGGGCAAGCTCTGAGGTGCCGCCGTCCAGCCCTTCAAGAACTCTGCGCCGTATCATGCGTTTGGGCGAGCTTCCTTCCTCGTCCACCGGTGGGCCGTCCGGTAAGGCCGATGCTTCTCAGAGCGAGCCGAGCGGCTCAAATTTAATTAAAACCGTCCTGCGCCTCCCCTCAGAGGAATACATGGCTGCTGCTGATCGGCCAGTGGTCCCCGAGCAGCAGATCACCTTGACGGGCCCTCTTGCAAAAGCTTGGGAGGACGCTCGGCGCCGAATAAAAGCTATGACTCCCGAGCAGCTCGGTGACAGCAACCTTCAACAGGCCACCGGGGTATGCTCTTTTTCTTTGTTCGTGTATTTGAATTAAGTTTTTAACCTGTTCACTTTTGCTCGAATTGAAAAAACTCAAGGCCACGGGGGACAGCCAACAGTCGACGGTCGCTCTGGAGAAGGCCAAAAAATTACTGGAAGCCGAACGGAAACGAACTTTCGATCAGGCGAGCAAGGTCGTTCGGCTCGAAGCGATGATCAAACAACGAGATAAGGAGATTAAGACGGCGACCACCCGGAAGCGCCAGGCCATCGATGACATGGACCGCATGAAGGTGGAGATCAGAGGGCTGGAGCAACGCATCAAGGATCTGGATGCTCTTCTGGCCACCGAGAAGGAGAGCCGCTCGGCCGATCTTCAAAGATTTGATAGAGATTTGAATGATCTCGAAGCCGCCAGCGACGCCGCCCACGCCGAGCTCAAAGAGTAACAAGAGGGGGAGTCGGCTCGCTCCGACGAGGTGAGGAAGGCATTCGTCCACTCGGATGCCTTTGGGGAGAAATTTACTGACAAGATCTCCCTCACCTTTGAAGAGACGATCAAAGCGGCTGTGGATCACTTAAAGGCCAAAGGCCACCTGCCCGCCGAGCTGACCATCCCTCCCGAGGACCTCGCGGCCGTGATGGGCGCCATCCCTGACGCTCTTTTTGATTTCGACGCATGAGGAGTGTTTCTTATAAACTATTTTGTATCCCCGCCGTTCTGCCAAACTTATTTTTGCTGTAACTTTTTTGGTTAGCCCTGTGCTTAATAGATAATCTTTTCCTTTCCTTCAACTTTTGTTTTGGCAAAAATTTTTCTCTCGTCATAACTAAAGTGTTCTTTAAAACTCCTCCGCTCGGCTTCACGCTCTGACGTGGACCCAAGCCGCCTGCCTTCAATAACGTCTTTCGCTGCGCAATTAAGCAGCCGCTCGGCGCGCGAACGTCACTCGTTCACTTGCTCGCATTTTTAATTCTAATTAACCATCTTTTGCTTTGCTCCTTACCTCAAAGGGGTTTTCCATAGATTTTGCTATGCGAGCCGCTCGACTACTCAGGGGTCTTAAAGAACGAGCTTTGTCGTCGATCGACTTCTTACCGCCGGAATATATTACATGGATGGCTCTCCCGCTCGGACGTTTATAGACGCCGGCTCGTCTCTCGATATTTAACGTCGGAGCTCGACGGTCTTCCACTCGGACGTTTATAGACGCCGGCTCATCTCTCGATATTTAACGTCGGAGCTCGACGGTCTTCCGCTCGGACGTTTATAGACGTCGGCTCGTCTCTCGATATTTAACGTCGGAGCTCGACGGTCTTCCGCTCGGACGTTTATAGCCCGGCTCGTCTCGATATTTAACGTCGGGCTCGACGGTCTTCCGCTCGGACGTTTATAGACGTCGGCTCACTCTCGATATTTAACGCCGAGCTCGGCGGTCTTCCGCTCGGGCGTTTATAGGCGGCTCGTCTCTCGATATTTAACGTCGAGGCTCGGCGGTCTTCCGCTCGGGCGTTTATAGGCGCGGCTCGTCTCGATATTTAACGTCGGGCTCGGCGGTCTTCCGCTTGAACGTTTATAGCGGCTCGTCTCTCGATATTTAACGTCGAGCTCGGCTGGTCTCTCGACATTTATAGACGCCGACTCGTCTCTCAATATTTAACGTCGGGCTCGATGGTCTTCCGCTCGGACGTTTATGGACGCCGGCTCGTCTCGATATTTAACGTCGGAGCTCGACGGTCTTCCGCTCGGACGTTTATAGACGCCGGCTCGTCTCTCGATATTTAACGTCGGAGCTCGACGGTCTTCCGCTCGGACGTTTATAGACGCCGACTCGTCTCTCGATATTTAACGTCGGAGCTCGACGATCTTCCGCTCGGACGTTTATAGACGCCGGCTCGTCTGTCGGAGCTCGACGGTCTTCCACTCGGACGTTTATAGACGCCGGCTCGTCTCTCGATATTTAACGTCGAAGCTCGACGGTCTTCACGGCTAACTTCGATACTGCCGATCGGCGGAACCCTTGGCCATCCTTTGAATTAATTTCGCTTCCTGCATTACAAGGACATGGGCGACTAACATATACAAAAATGATTTACATTCGTGCACCTTTCACCCCGCTCGATAAGGCTGGAGATGATTCGCACTCCACGGTCGATCCAGCTGCCGCCTGTCTTCATCCTCCAAATAATAGGCTCCCGAGCGAAGCTTTTCAATAACCTTGAAGGGGCCCGCCCAAGGAGCTTCTAACTTGCCGACATCGCCGACCGGCTTGACTTTCTTCGAGACAAGATCGCCGACCTGGAATAATCTGGGGATTATGCGGCGGTTGTAGTTTTGCTTCATCCGCTGCCGGTACGCCATCAGCCGAACGGACGCCTTGGCTCGCTCCTCGTCGACCAAATCCAGCTCCATGTTCCTCCGTTCGGCGTTGCCATCATCATAGCTCTGGATCCGGACGGACTCGACGCCGACTTCAACCGGAATAACCGCCTCGCCGCCATACACCAAATGGAACGGTGTGATGCCCGTCCCTTCCTTCGGAGTCGTTCGGATGGCCCACAAGACGCCTGACACTTCATCCGACCAACTTCCTCCCAAATGGTCGAGCCGAGCGCGCAGAATACGAAGAATTTCCCGATTGGCTACTTCGGTTTGACCGTTGCTTTGGGGATAAGCCACGGACGTGAAGTGTTGCTCGATGCCGTAGCTTTTGCACCAATCCTCTAGCACCTTCCCTGTGAATTGCTGCCCATTGTCGGAAACCAATCGGCGAGGGATGCCGAACCGACAGATGATGTGTTGCCAGATGAATTTTTTGACCATCTGTTCGGTGATTTTTGCCAGCGGCTCGGCCTCCACCCACTTGGAAAAATAATCGACCGCCACTAGCAAAAATTTCCTCTGCCCGGTAGCCATCGGAAATGGACCGACAATATCCATTCCTCATTGATCGAACGGACATGAAACGGTTGATGCCTTCATTTCCTCGGCCGGTCGGTGGGAGAAGTTATGGTACTTCTGGCACGAAAGGCACGTAGATACTGTCCGAGCGGCGTCTGCTTGTAAGGTCGGCCAAAAGTATCCGGCTAGCAGGATCTTCCTAGCTAGTGATCGTCCGCCCGGATGTCCTCCGCACGATCCTTGATGTACCTCTTGGAGGATGTAAGCCGAGTCTTCCGAGCTCACGCATTTCAACAGCGGGCGAGAGAAAGCCTTCTTGTAAAGCTGATCGCCGATGAGTGTGAACCGACCGGCCCTCCTCCTTAACAGCTGGGCTTCGTTCCGGTCGGACGGTGTGGCTCCCGAGCGCAAAAACTCCGTGAGGGGTGTTCTCCAGTCGCTCGGAAACGTGAGGCCTGCCATCCGGTCGACGTGCGCCACCAACAATACTTTTTCAATTGGCTGCTGAATGGCGATCGGCGTTATTGAGCTCGCGAGCTTGGCTAACTCATCAGCCGCTTGATTTTCTGCTCTGGGTATCTTCTGAACAATAACTTCTCTAAAATCGGCTTTGAGCTTCTCGAAGGCTTCAGCGTAGAGCTTGAGTCGAACACTATTGATTTCGAAGGTACCAGAGAGCTGCTGAGCGGCCAACTGCGAATCCGAGTGAAGCGTTACCCGACCGGCTCCTACATGCCGTGCTGCCTGCAAGCCGGCTATGAGGGCCTCATACTCCGCCTCATTGTTGGTAGCTTTATAATCCAGCCGGACGGATAGGTGCATCTTTTCTTCTTGAGGGGAGAGCAGCAATATTCCAATCCCGCTTCCGAGCCGAGTGGACGACCAATCCACATATATTCTCCACATAGCTTCCGGCTCCGGCTTTTGCACCTCAGTCACAAAATCGGCCAAGGATTGCGCTTTGATCGCCGAGCGGGGATGGTATTGTCGAATTCACTTAACTCTGTCGTCCACTTGATGAGCCGCCCAGACGCTTCTGGATTCAGCAATACACGCCCGAGCGGGCTGTTGGTTTTGACAATGATGGTATGCGCCAGGAAATATGGACGAAGGCGCCGAGCAGCAAGGACCAGAGCGAAGGCTAATTTTTCGAACCCAGTGTAGCGAGATTCAGCATCTTTTAAAATGTGACTAAGAAAATACACAGGCTCCTCTCCGCTCGCCCTCACCAGTGCTGAGCCGATTGCCTGCTCGGTCGAGGATAGATAAATACAAAATGGTTCACCAATAGTCGGCTTGGCTAATACCGGGAGCGAATTCAGATATGCCTTTAAATCTTCGAACGCCTGATCGCATTCTTCATCCCAGTGAAATTTTGTAGCCTTGCATAAGATCTTGAAAAAAGGAAGGCTCCGGTCGGCGGTTTTGGAGATGAATCTGGACAGAGCAGTTATCCGACCGGTCAAACGCTGCACTTCTCTTGTATTTCTTGGAGGCGGCATATCTTGCAGAGCTTTCACCTTGCTGGGATTTGCTTCGATGCCCCGCTCGGTCACTATGTACCCCAAGAAACGCCCTCCTTTTGCTCCGAACAGGCACTTCTGGGGATTTAGCTTGACTCCATATTTGCGTAGCGTTCGGAAGGTTTCTTCCATGTCTTTGTAGAGATCGGCCGCTCGGACAGACTTAATGAGAATGTCGTCCACATAAACTTCTAGATTCCGCCCGATCTGCTCTCTGAATACTTTATTCATCAAGCGTTGATATGTGACCCCCGCATTCTTCAATCCGAACGGCATTACATTATAGCAATAAGTGCCGTCGGCTGTCACGAAGCTGACTTTTTCTTGATCTTCACGGGCGAGCGACACTTGGTGATAACCCTGGTAGGCGTCGAGCATACAGATTAATTCGCAGCCGGCCGTAGAGTCCACCAGCTGATCTATCCGAGGCAGAGGATAAAAATCTTTCGGGCAAGCTTTGTTGAGATCCCTGAAATCTATGCATACTCTCCACTTGTTGCCCGGCTTGGAGACTAATACTATGTTCGCCAACCAGCTCGGGAACTGCACTTCGCGTATATGGCCGGCTTCTAGAAGCTTCTCCACCTCCGCCCGGATGATGGCATTCTGCTCGGCGCTGAAATCTCTTTTTCTCTGCTTGACTGGCCGAGCGTCCGGTCGGACGTGGAGCTCATGCTGCGCAATACTTGGTGAAATTCCGGGCAGCTCATGTGTCGACCAGACAAAGACATCATGATTTCTCCGGAGACATTAGATCAGCTCCTCTTTCTGCTTCTCCTCCAGATCGGATGCAATAAAAGTCGTGGCCTCCGGTCGGGTTGGGTGAATCTGCACTTCCTCTTTTTCTTCATAAATTAAAGAAGGTGGCTTTTCAGTGATAGCGTTTACCTCGATCCGGGGCGCCTTCCGAGCGGAATTGACTTTTGCTCGGACCATCTCGATGTAGCATCGCCGAGCTGCTAGCTGATCTCCCCGTACTTCTCCCACTTTGTCCTCCACGGGGAACTTGATCTTCTGATGGAAGGTTGAGACGACCGCTCGGAATTCGCTGGTCGTCCCAAAATGACGTTATAGGGACGAGGAGAGTCGACCACCACGAAGTTTGTTGTCCTTGTCCTCTGGCGGCTCTTCTCCGAGGTAGCCAGGATCTGTCCGGTGAACCGTTGCCCGTATACCCGTAGAGCGGAGTTGTCATGGGTGACAGCTCGGCTCGATCAATTTGCAGCTGATCGAACGCCTTCTTGAATATGATGTTGACTGAGCTCCTTGTGTCAACAAATACGCGGTGAATAGTGTAATTGGCTATTACCGCTTTGATGAGCAGAGTATCGTCGTGGGGTACTTCAACTCCTTCCAAGTCCCCGGGCCCGAAACTAATTTCGGGTCCTTCCGCTCGTTCTTGGCTACAGCCGACCGCATGAATCTGGAGCTGCCGGACGCTCGCCTTTCTAGCTCGGTTGGAGTCTCCTCCGGTCGGCCCGCCAGCAATAACATTGATCTCGCCTCGGGAAGTATTGCTTCTATTTTCCTCTTCCCGAGCGGACGGTCGAGACCGTTCTCTGGACGCTCGGCGATTCTCCTGCCTTGGAGAACGATGCCGATCGGGAGTCTGTTGCTGCTGTGGCCTATCAGCTCGCGTCCGATCGGCTTCATGAGTTCTCTGTCGCCTGTCGACTGAGGGAGACCGTCGTCCGGCATTCCGGGGCACAGGATGAGTCACGAAGGGAAGACTTCGACAATCCCTAGTGTTGTGCGTATCCGTCCGGTGGAAGGAACAGAACATCGGGGTCCATCTCTTCTTTGGCTTGGGCCGGGCGGCAGCTACCTCTTGCACATGGGACCTGGCGTGGGGGGATCGGATTGCTTCGGCCCTTGGTCCTCTAGGCGGCTGATGAGCGGCGTGCTGTTTCCGCTCGGCAGGGGGAGCCCGCTCGGTTGGAGTTTCTTTTTTCCTGGCCGCTTGCGCTTCTTCCACGTTGATGTATTCGTTCGCCCGGTGTAGCATGTGATCATAGTCTCGGGGCGGCTTTCGGATGAGTGATCGGAAGAAATCCCCATCCACTAGGCCTTGTGTGAAGGCATTCATCATGGTTTCCGAGGTGGCCGTTGGAATGTCCATCGCCACTTTGTTGAACCGCTGGATGGCCGTTGGAATGTCCCCATCCACTTTCTTGCTTGATGGCGAACAGGCTCACGCTTGTTTTCTGGTAGCGTCGACTGCTCGCAAAATGGTGGAGGAATGCCGTTCGGAACTCCTTGAAGCTAGTGATGGATCCGTCCGACAACCTCCGAAACCACCGTTGAGCCGATCCCGAGAGAGTGGTAAGAAAAACTCGGCATTTTACTCCATCTGTGTATTGATGGAGCGTAGCTGTGTTATCAAACTTACCCAGATGATCATCTGGGTCGGTTGTCCCATTATACTCGCCGATCGTCGGAGGCACATAATGCTTCGGCAGAGGATCTCGCAGAATAGCCTCTGAAAATTGGCGATTAATCCTCTCGGGTGATGCGTCCGCTCGGGGGGCTTTCCCCTTTCTGTCATCCCGTCTAGGTATTTCATCCGAAGAAGATCCCCTATCTCTATGAGCTGGTACGGTTTCAGGGGTGCGGAATAGGGCTCGATGAAATGCAACAGTGGCCGGTGGTGCTTCCGCTCGACCACCAGACGCTGATGTTGCTTGCTGCTCCGGCCGCTCGGCTGTGGCTTTCTGTTTTTGCTCCACGAGCTTGGCGGCCCTTATCTCGATCAGAGCGTCGAGTTCCTCGTTCGAAAGCGTCACCTTGTGTTGTCGTCCAGCCTCGTCCATTGTTTCCGATCGGATGCAGGAGCGTTCCCATAGACGGCGCCAATTTGATCTTGTCCGAACGCTGAATCAACGGACGCTGGGCACGTGGCGCTCTCCGGGTTGCTGATGTAGATCTCCGGCTAGTCTCACGAAGCTCCGGCGAACCTGCACAGAAATCGGGCCGGGAAGGGGTTCCCGGCGGTGACCCTCCGACGCTCAAGTCAGGTAAGCAAGTGGTGGAAACAGTAACTCCAAAGCTTGTATCTCGCGTACCTCCGGCGAAGTCTGCGGCTCTTTATATAGAGCGGTGAAAGAGCTTCTACACGCCCACCGAGGCGCGTACGTGTCCGCAGCCCATACCTCGGTATGAGTTTGTCAGAAAGCTTACCTGACGCCATACTTCAACAGTCTCATCGCGCCTTCGATGGGACAACAGGACACCCCGTTGTCAGTCTAGGAGTATGGGCTAGCCATATGACTTGACGGCTGTCAGCAGATGTTCCTGTCTCTATTTGCCCACTGCCGGTCGGGACGTCCGTCCGACCGGCTAGACGAAGAGCGCCGTCCGGATGACCATAATTCCCTGCGCCGACCGAGCGGCGCACCCATTACGTCCTGCCTTCTCTTAGGCCTTCCGCTCGGTCATTATTTACTGTTTCATTGAGCGTCGGAACCCCGATCCCTGTCAGGGTACCTTTTACCATCAGATGTTTACTGGCAGACCGATCGGCCTGCCCTTTTCTCATGAGTCCGGTCGGCTCACCCTTCTTCGACGGACCACCTGGCCTCTTGACCTACACGTGGCGTTGACCCCTCGTTAGGGGATCCCGGGCTCTTACCACCGGATCAACTATGATTCATAATGGTTATAATGTGTTAGTCTATAATATATTATAGTAATTATAAATTATACCTAGACCCGACCCCGGGCCGGGTCTGGCCCGGACCCGGCTCGTAATCCGGTCAACGGGTCGGTTGCCCATTAACCCGGTTCACCGGGTCGAACCAGAACCCTTGTCGGCCCGGTTTCGATTCCGTTGGTGCAAAATCGACCGGTTAACCGCTGGTTTGGCCCGCCAGTTCAATCCTTGTTTTTTTTTTGAACTGCTTGAGCCGCCGGTTAATCGGCGGTTCATAACTGGCGGTTCATAGCCGTTGGGAGAGGGTGGGGGGGGATTTTTTTGAGTATTTTTTTCAATGGTTAGTGTCATTTTATCATTTTTTGATCAATGACTATGGTTTAGTGTCCGTTACTATCAAAACTCTATAAATAGATAGCTCATTTCATAATTTTCACACACATCTTCTCTACTCTTAATCTCAATTTTATATTCTCTACACGCTTTCATTTCTAATTTTCAATTACAATGGAAGGAGGTCGCGGAGGTGTGTCATCTCGAGCTGAGAAGGGAAAGGAAATAATGAATCCGCGAGAGGAGGACCCCAACATTCAATCCACCGATGATGAGATTGAGCATCTTCCGAATCCGACACCCGAAACACAAGGAAGTAATGATGCAATTACTTCTAAGATTCGGGAATTTCCTCCTCTAAAGTCTTCTATTTTTACTAAACATTTTGAGAAGGTCACTCTTCTGTCAGGAAAAATGCGTGCAAAATGTAAGCACTGCAATGCTTTCTACAAATTCCAAGCCGGCGGCGGCTATGGGTTGTGGAAACGACATGTAGAAACGAGGCACCCGACGGGATTTGGACTCAACCGTTCTCAAACACAATTATCAAGATTTTCTTCAACTAGCGGTAGTACCGATTCCGATTTATTTTTATATTCAGATAATAAATTAAGAGAATCATTAGCTAAATTTATTTCCGTAGAACATATTTCTTTTAGTTTTGGATCTAAATGCACATTTGAAGATTTTTTGTAAAGAACCTCTTAATTCATGTGCTAAACGTGTTCCTAAAACTACACTTACTCGTACAATTAAAAAATTAGTAAAATAAGAAAAAAAAAGAATTTAATTGATGAATTTAGTAAATTAAATAATAAAGTTTCTTTATGTTCCAATATTTGGAGTGTTCATTGGCAAACACATTCGTATATGGGTGTGACTTGCCATTGGATCGATAACTTTTGGAACCTCCAAAAAATATTATTAGCTTATAGAGTTTTTGATAAATCACATAATGCTCATAACATCGCACAATTGTTATGTTTAATTTTAGAAAAATATGGATTAACTTATAAAATATTTTCAATATCATTAGATAATGCTAGTTCCAATACCGCTTGTACAGATGATCTAAAATTTGTTTGTCAACCTATTATTGGAGGTTTAATTTTTCATATTCGTTGTGTATGCCTTGTTTTAAATTTATGTGTTCAAAATGGTTTAAAAATTTTAGAAAGTTATATTAAACCAATTAGAATTGTAATTTCTTATTTATGGTCTCATCTATCTATAATGAAACAATGGGGTAGGTTTTTTAAAACTAATGGAATGAGACCTAAAAAATTTCCACGTGATGTATCAATACTTTGGAATTCAACATACCAATTATTACAAGATTCATTTCAATATAAAGAATTATTATGTTAATTTTTTGTACAAAATACTAATACTACTATTTATTTATTTTCACGACAATGGAATATTTGTAGTATTATTTGTGAAATTTTAAAAGTATTTAATAATGCAACCGAACAACTTTCCAGTATTTATTATCCCACTGCTCAATTAGTTTTAGAAAAATTTTCTTATAGTATGAAAACTAAATGGGAAAAATATTTTTATTTTATTTCTAAAATTTATTTAATTGCATTTGCTTTAGATCCTAGATTTAAATTAGAAGTTTTACAAGACATGTTAACTTTATATTACGACACTTTAATTCTAATTAAAGATTCTTCTTGTCTTAATCTAGTTAATATTATATATAATGTTAGAATTTATTTATATGATATTTATAATCAATATTATGCAAAATATGGAATACAAATTAATATTTCTGAAATACAACAAACTACTAGTAGTAATTTAAAACTTACAAAAATATAACTTTTATTAAAAGAATGGAAAAAACGTCCACGAGGATTCTCAAGTTCCACATAAGAACTTGAGAATTATTTTACTACTTTTGATTTTAATGAAGCAGATAGCAAAAATTTCGATATCTTAAAGTGGTGGTCACAGAAGGCTCAAAGCTTTCCCGTCCTCTCCGTGATCACCAAAGAAATTTTAGCTTGTCCAGTGTCAACTGTTGTTGTGGAGCAAACATTCAATATCGACGGCAACATATTAGATGAACGACGATCAACTTTGTCTCCCGACACATTGGAAGCCCAAGCATTACTGGACGATTGGACCAGAACGGAGAAAAGAATCCAAGGAATGCAACTTTCAGATGACGAGGTTGAAGATTTTGATACTGGAGGAATGAATACGACAGGAACGGGAAATGAAAGTGAGTGACAATGTAAAAGGATAAAAATGTAAAAGAACTTCATAATCTTTGATTATACGTAGGGAACTTAAATAAGTGTAAATCTTTTTTTCCAATAAATTTTAATTTGTAATTTGTAATGTTTAATTTTTAATTTTTTTAACATAATAATCTTGAACCGTGACCAATCGTGATGAACCGTAACCGACGGTTCTGAACCGTGAATTGTAACCATCTTGGCGGTTAAAGTTAAGGGTCGACCTGTCTAGAACCGTCAGTTCGACGGTTCCGAACCGTCGGTTCCGAACCATCGATTCCGAACCGTCGAACTGTCGGTTCTGAACCGTCGAACTGTCGATTCCGAACCGTGGTCAGATCTAATGATAGCTACTTCGATATGTTTACGAGAGTTTGACATGGTCACTAGTAGAAAATTCACTTTTTACTTCGTCACAGATTACTTCGGTAATTACGAATTTTGAAGTAGTATATAATAAATAACTTCGATAATAATATTGGAGAAGTAAAAAAGAATGTTTTACTTCGCATTTAAAAAAATGCGAGCTTCATCCTTATTTTTTGGTAGCCCATTACTTCAGCATGATAAATTTGATAAAGTAAAAATGTAGTATAATTTATAGATGTTGAAGTAAAAAGATGAACCGGATATTTTTACTGGAACACAATACAATTAGCGCCCAAAATGCCTTACGCCCAAACTACTAGCGCGCGACCCCCGTTCTCTAACCCTAGAAGCCAATCTCTTCTATGTTCTTTTTGCTAATCTCTTTCCCCTCTTCCCTACAATTCTTTGAACTGCCAATCTCTTCCCCCTCTTCCCCTAGCCTTTGAGGAGAGTTATTCATCAACATACATTTTCTCTGGACTTCCAGCGATTTGAGGTATGTAAAAACTACCAATCTCTTCCCCTAATGACGATCTCTTGCTTTTCTTTCTTTGCCTTGTGAGATTTAGGGTTAGAGAACATAAATAGAAGGGGGAAAGCTTCTTTTGAGGAGGCAGAGGAAGGCGAGGATGTGAAGGAAGATGGAGAGGATGGAGAGCTTCCTGAAGCGGAACTTTAAGGTGGTGCACAAGAACCCGTCAGAGGACGTGCAACCCCAGTAGAAGAGGGCCATCGGTGCCTTCATCAAGAATTGTTGACGCTGCTTCCACATGGTCCCTAATCTCGACAAGCAATCGATCGTCGAGGCCAAGAAGCTAAAGATCCCGGTAACAAAATCGATCCATAACTTCTCTCTCTCCACTGTTTGACCAGATCGGACTTGGTTCTTACTGGATTCCGATGCGATTGTATTTTTGGTTTTTTTTTTATTTTTCTCATTCTTTGTTTTTCTCTTATTTGCGTACTTATGTAGCAAGTTAAAGTATCAACAAATTCACATGTCATTTTTGTTAGAATATTTTTTTTTGCTTGAATAACCTCTAATTGCCTGAAGTTGTGGACACCTTGCAGTTTGCTCACCAAAAGTATGTGCAGAAGTGGTGTAACAAGAAAGGTGACACTACTTGTGAGATATGCCTATAGGTATTCTCTGATTTATCTGGTGGGTGATCGATATGTCTAGCTGATAACTTGCCTCTATTCTTGATATTGATTGTAACATCATTCCACCAATTCAAGATAGGATATATTGCACCTCCCAAGTTATTTCTTTATAGGACTATGCCTATGCATTTCAGGTACTGACTAACTATTTTTCTTTAATTTGATCAAACATTCTTCGTTAGTATAGCAATGGTTGTATTCTCTGCTCTATGGTTTAGGGGAAATTGGGAGGTCTCAAGTCAGAATATTCACAACCAACAATATTTTATGGTGACACAAACTGACCATGTTTTCTTGAGACCTAAATATGATCACACAACTTCAAGTGATAGAAATATTACTTATTGTCGCATAGCCGCCACAATCGTAAATGAAATTTCAGAAGCCTAAGTTTTCATATGATAGTTATGAAGTATAAATGAGTTTTTTTTTATTTTACAGGTCATGATTATTTTGATTCTATGGCATTTTCTCTCTTTTATTACTAATGGAGTTGAAGAATGCTCGGTCTTGCTTTTCATAGTAAGTCTTTGCTTGAACTTTATAGTATGCTGTAAAACTTAATTTTAGCAAATGTCAACTTACACATCTATCAAAAACAAACTCAACTGTTGTTGTTGAGGGCTATTGGGGTTGTCCTACCTCTCTATGTTATGCTGAGAGCAGTGTCGATATTTTATCAATGCAAACTATAGGTGGCTCTGCTTTAATTTTACTAAGTAACATTTTAAGAAGGATAAAGTAGCAACTGAATTATTCCTTTCAATTATGTTTTTGTGTTTCAGGCAATGGATGTCTCAGTTGGTTGATCTTTCCACAAATGGTGTCAAAATGATCAAGACTGTGTGAGTAAACATACTCTTATATTCTTTTGCTTTCAACATTGTTCATCTTCACAAAATGTACATTACCAAAGATGAGGTATTATTCTAGGTAGTTAATCTCCTAGATTGCTATGAAGCATTCCTGAAAGTCAGTCCTCAATGTTTATTGGTTTCTTCATAAAAACTAGCAGATACTCGTGAGATGTTCATTTGTGGTACTAGTATCTCTTGTTTCATGTAACCATAATCAATTTGACAAGCTTGTGATGTAAATAGTTTCTGCTTTATACATTGATGATTTGACCAATTCTTGACAAAGAATGTGGGATGTTGTGTTAAGTAATTTGTTGAATTTTCACTATTTTTGGTTAGTGCAGTCTTGCATGAGATCCTGGATGATTCCACTCTGGTCCTTCTATATAGCATTTTTCTTTTAAGAAGTTTAACATTTTGTTTTGGACACAAGTAAACAAACCTTGTGATAATTATCAAGTTTCACACTTTCCTACTTTTTCTGGTTAACTAGAAAACTCTTGGAATACTTTACTGAAATTGAAACTGTCAAATGCTTGTATTCTAACAGACTTGATTATTGTCAAATATTCCTCATCTTACTCTTTTTTTCTCATAGTTTTCTTTATGTTGTAGTACAAATACTTATGATGATCACTTGGAGTTTTATTTTCCACTCACTCTGTCAAAAGAATCAGTTTTATTTTCCACCCAGTCTGTCAAAAGTTTAATTCTGTGCATCGCCTATTGATAGACAATGTCTTACTACATACTAGTCAATATTATATTTTTATTTTTGTAGGTACCATTGGATCTTGACTATCATCAATGAAGATAAAAATATGATATATTTATTGGATTCTATATCTAATAGAAACTGAGACGATGCATGGAAAACTATAGTGACCAAATATGTAATAGATTATGTTGATTTTGAATGCATTCACTTATAAATATGATAAAAATAACTTTTTTACTTTTTAAAACGTAGTGGGGTCAAGATGTACAATGTCTCGAAGGGTATTACTAAAGGACCAGATTTTAAACAAATAACGGTATGCATTATACCTATGTATTAAGACATGAATGGATAGTTCTTATTATTTGGATTGTAACCGTTGCATTACTTTTTCGATTACATTATAGGGTAATCTAAAATAAAATGGTTCTGTTGAATGTGTATATTGTGTGATAAGGTGCATGAAAGAGATACTTGAATGTGAAAATTTACAATTGGAGAAAATGGTAAGTTTTTTCTTTATGATATATAATAGATGTGAAGAGTTCCAATACATATTTGTTTTGTTTTATCCCTTATCCCATGGATAACTAAGGCAAATCAAATTGTAATCTAGTAGGTTGTGCCCATCATGCTTTGTTGCCTATGCATATGATTGCCCATCTAGCCATCTGTTGAAATTGTTGCATGCATCTACTTGTATATTTTTCTTAATATGCTTTGTTTCCTCTTTTTGAATTGAATTATTTAAGATCTTTATAACCCTTATATTTTCATTTGTACAGGTATCATTGGATCTTGACTATAATTAATGAAGATAAGAATATGATATATTTATTGAACTCTATGAGTAACAGAAACTGAGATTATGCTTGGCAAACTATTGTGACCAAGTAAGTAGTAGATTATACTAATTTTGAATGCATTCAATTCATCATAGGTTGTAAAAATAATTTTCTATTGTTTACAATGTAGTGGGGTCAAGATATACAATGCATCAAGGGGTATTTTAAAAGGACTATGTTTTAAACAATTGACAATATGTATTGTGACTATATATTTAGACAAAATTTAATAATTTTTATTATTTGGATTGTGACTTCTTGCATGACATTTTCAATTTCATTAGGATAATCTTAAACAAAATGGTGGTGTTGAATATGGATATTATATGATGCAGTACATGAAAGAGAATGTCTTGGATATTCACAATTATAGAGAAAGGTGAATTTATTATTTATGAAATATTTTCTTTATAAAATATTGAGTCATTTTTTATTGATCCTCAAACTTCTGTTAATGTTTCAGTTTGCAGCATCAAAAAATAGACAGTATTACAATCAATCTCAGTATGATGAAGTCAGAAGTGAATGGAGCGAATTCGTCTACTTCTATGTGGGTGCCTTAGTGTAGGCTATGATATACATTTTAGACATGTATTTAGAGATTTATAGATACAAAAGTTTTTGGGTTATGGTTAGACATGTCTTTTATGAATACACTTTTAGATTGTATTTGATACATATTTATGATATATTTGTTTAATTTTGGTGGTAAAAAATATTGTGTTGTAGTAAAATATTATAATATAAATTTTCTTCAATTAAAATTGAATTGCAGTAAAATATGGTCAATTACTTTGATACTATAAATAAATGATGAAGTAATACAACAAAAAAGACTTCACTAAATTTAAATAGTGGTGTAGTTAAAGAAACTATTTACTTCACTATTGATCAAATTTATGAAGTAGTTCGTATAAATTACTTCACTACATTGAATTTTTTTGTGTAGTAAAATATACTCTATTGCTTCTATACTATGATGAAGTAATACAATAATAAATACTTCAACCAAAACAAATTATGTAGAAGTAAAATTAATCATTTACTACACCAGAATTCAAAAATTATGAAGTTGTATACCTATTTTACTTCGTCAAACAATGAAACCTATGAAGTAATATATCATCAACTACTTCGGTCATTTTACTGGTCTCGATGAAGTAATAGAGTTTTTTTACTTCGAAAACGGTCCAATTTTGAACCGGTTTTGGACCGGTGATAGACTTCGGTAAACATGTGGTGAAGTAAAAAATTGACTCTTTTACTTCACGTGCGTCTACTTCGATAATTATCTACCTATTACTTCGAATAATATCCGAAGTCTATTGTCAATTTTCACATAGTGGGTAAAAGGTAACTTTGTTCCTGTCAACATCTCTCACCGTCTGCCCCGTAGTGAGATGAAGATAGTAATGCACAAGAGATTAAGATTCCATACAACAAGGATCCAGCGTAAATAAGGGTTATTCAAGTATCAAAAATTGAATGGAGGATCTTTTTGATGATTAGTAAAATAGAAACGTCGACCATTTTAATAGAGGTGGTTGTATGTTTAATTTTTGTCCATCTTTGATTTACCTCTCATTATAAATCTATCTTTTAACTCATGGCTTTTGTCCATCTTCGACATGATAAATCATACTCCATATTAACATACAATTATTACTAATAATGGGCCGTCAGGAAAAGGTTCATGAAGAAAAGGAAGAGTAGGCTTGGCTTAGTACATGGATTTTTGTTTTTTCACAAATATGAACCAGAAGTCGAGGGTCAAGAAAGCATTCGGAAATAGGAGTCAGAGCCAAAGAGTGCTAGGGATCGGAGTCAGAGCTAAAGAATGCTCGGTAAATGAATTCGGAGTCACATAGTGCTCGACTAAATCCGGTATTCGAAAATAGACTCGGAATATCAAAAAAATGCTGGACTTCAGAGTCCAGTACTCAAAGATTACTCTCAAAGCCAAATAATAATTGACTAGTATGAAGGGCAAGGTAATGACGAACATTAGCCGTTAAGGCGTTGTTAAACAAAAAGGTAATAAGTCGGTGACCATTGTAAGAAGAGAATATCAAGGCTGTAATGAGCATCATTACGTAGTAAAAACTACAAAAGAAAATCGATAATAAATGGACAGATGCTCGTTCTCAAAAAATCATCTCTTTCGTTCCATAATTTGTTGTTCTCGAAATCTCACTTAAGTCTTTGAGAGATTGCTGCACATTCACTCTGGATAGGAAATCGTTCCTACTTGACAAGGAGTACTCGACTAGACACATCTAAATTCTATCGTATCAATACCCATGGAAGGTGAGTGAGGAGTGCCCATGGATGGATCTAGTGGTTAGCACATGAGGTGTTATCATAATGAGATCTGGGGTTCGAATCTCGATAAAGCCGAGGTAAATACCTCCCTTATGTGCTAGTCACTATTCCAAAAATTAGTAGTCGTCTATGATTTATCTTCCCTGTATTGATCCTGGAACGAATTGACAAAAATACTGAAGAGAAATATATTCATCTTTTATTATGATAAAAGATGAGCGAGGAGGCCTGTTGCCTTTTGGCCACTTCTTTCTCATAAATTTGTCAACATAGCAATAAAGTGGAGATTATCCAGTCTAGTCTTCACACCTCGACTACTGATCTTTTTCAAGCCCCTGCCAGCCAGATATTTTCCTAGAATTTTGTTATTCATTTAATTAATTTCAATCTGTTTTCCTTCAAACATATTAAATAGAAAACAGTTTCTACGAATCTAGTGGCCATGAATCTTTTTATCGAATTTTAATTTTTTTTTTCTAGAAAAATAAAATAAAGAACACGGCCTACCTTCCATTGTTTTTATAAGCAGCCAAAGGCTCCTACGCCACAAATGTACGCCACGATCTTTTTATTATTATTATTATTTGATAAAATTATTATTAAAAAAAATCCAGTAGTGCGGCAAAGGACGTACGCACGCACTTTGTTGATGTTGGTGGCTGCGTGGCAGAAAAGTGCAGCACTTTTCCCATCTAGTGGCCAGAAATTTCTCTCTATCCTGCCCAATTTCTGTGGTTCCAAATATTTTCTTTTTACAGATATTTTTTTTTATCGTTTGCCCTCCCAATTCAGCAATTTTTTGTGGCTGCGGATATTTTGTGGAGATTTTTTATTCTTCCATCTCCGTCTGCCATTTAATTCAATTTGACATATAAATTAAAATTATTTAATACTAATTATTAATATTAAATGATAGTAAACATGTTTTTAAAATTAATTTATATCTTTTTAAAAGTAAATATAATACTTAGGAGATATTTTGAGCACTTTAAGATTATTCAAACAATTTTTTTTTTGAATTTTTCAGAAGTTATCAAATGGTAAATCTCAACCATGTACAAATTGAGTTTATTAATGATCATTCTAAATATTAGAATATGAAAAAAAATTATTATTTAATTTACAAGATTCTTCAATTAATTTTTTCCCCTTAACTGACTAATCTTTTAATAGTAAGAGTAAATGTGGTTAGAGCGTTTAGCAGTTGGATTAAGTTATTTTGATAAAAATCTTAAAATATACATTTAGAACCTAAACTAAAGGAAAGATATTTTAAAAAAATAAATTTAGTTAATTCTTTAATTTATTATCAGGATACATAAATAAACTGAAAGAGGTACCTCCACTAGTAAAAAAAAATTTAGATAATTACATTTGAGAATGTTCAATTCCAAATTTCGTTAGGTGCTTTCTTTCGACGTGTCATTTTAATGACCCATAGCCATCGCTCGGTTGAAATTTATAGGAGGCTTTGCAATATTTACATTTTGCATGTAATTCTCCGGACGGAAGAGTGACCTTCTTAAAATGTTTAGTAAAAATAAATGATTTTAAAGAAGTATCTTGAATCTTAGAAGTATCATCATCGCTACTTCCTCGTGTCAAAACTTACTCGGGCTCATCATTAATAAATTGAATATTATGATCTTCATTCGGAATTGACTATTTCCTTACCTCTCCAAGAAAGATTTGATGAACCTCCTCCTTCTATTATAATTGTAAAATTGAAGTCAAAAGTGATCAAGATTTCAGAATTAAGAATGAAAGTAGAGAAGATGGTGTGAAAGTGATGAAATGAACTACTTATTTATAGAGTTTAGAGAGTAACACACACTAAATTGTATGTTGGTGCAATATTCTTGGGTCAAAGTTGACCAAGTTAACTAAACTTTTATTGACTCAAACTTAGTTTTTGATGTTTGACAATATGTGAGAAATAAGTCAATTAGATCAAGAGAAGACTGGATACTTACTGAGAAAGGCCTAATTGCAAGTTAGACTATGGAAAGTCCTAACTAATGTTTGTAATAGACAACTCTAACTAAATGCTAACCAATGGAAAGTTCTAACTAAAGATTAGGCAAGGGTAAGAAGTCGACCGAGTGACTAGTCCTAACTACAGGTTAGGCAAAAGAAGTCCTAACTAGAGGTTAGATAAAGGTGAGAAGTCTACCGAGTGATTAGTCCTAATTGGAGGTTAAGCAAGGGAAGTCCAACGGGAAGGTTGACAAGAGAAAAATCCAAGTAGGTTAAAGATGATTGGATACTTAGTGTGAAAGTCCAAGTGAGTCAAAGGTTAACCAAACACTTAGTGATTGGAAGTCCAATGGGAAATTAGCAAGGAAAAGTCTAAGTGGATCAAGGAGGATCAAATAGTTGATAAAGAAGTCCTGGCAGGTCAAGGTTGACCCAATGCTAGGCAACAAGAAGTCCCAGCGAGTTGTGGATGACTTTAGAATTGGGCAAAGGAACCCTAAACTAAAGTTCAGAGTTTAGGGTTAAGCAATCGATTAACTCAAAGCCAATTGATTAGGTTAATCAATGTTGGTACCCCAAGATAGTTTTGATGTGATTAAACAAGTTAAGTTGGGTCCTGTTGTATTTAACCTTGTGTCTAAGTGTGCAGAAACTTAGGAGCACAAGAAGTCGAGCAAAAGACACAACTAGCGAGAAGGACGGCACGAGAGAGAGTCGACAGGCTTGGTGCGATTGAGGGACGAGGTGTTGCGGAAGAGTACATCGGCAGACTAGAAGGGAGTGTGTGGTGTTTCCGAGGGACGAGAAGCCGGAGCGAAAGATTGCTAGAGGAGCAAAAGACACATCTAGCGAGAAAGTCGACAGGGAAGAGAGCCGACGGGCTCGGTGCGTCCGAGGGATGGAGAGCTACAGAAGAGTACGCTGACGGACGAGAAGGAAGCACACAGCGATTCCGAGGGACGAGAAGCCGGAGCAGAAGCTTGCTCGAGAAGGCCGAAAGTTGGATTCGGGTGAGTCCTATTCCGAATGGCCGAAATCACCCAAGCGAGATGAAATACCTAGAACGAAGTAAGCGAAGCCGAAGCTGGAGGTCCAGAGAGAAAGTCAACAAAATGTTGACTTTCCCCTTCGGGGCGCCCGGAACCCTTCCGAGCGCTTGGAACCCAAGTTTTATTCATTTCGACATGATCTTTCATCGCTACATCGGAGATAAGTTTTTATCCCACTCCAGGCACCTGGAACCCTTCCAGGCACCCCGACCAAGACTATAAATATAGCCTTGGTCCCAGAAGCTAAATACAATATTCATTCTTGCAACAACACTTGTACACATCTCAGTTTTTGTTTAGCTTCTTGTTTCTGTGCTTTCACTATTGTAAAGAGGCTTCTCCGCCTAAAGAAGAAACTAGTGCTACTCTATTCCTTGGATTAACAACCTCCCCGGTTGTAACCAAGTAAAACCTCTGAGCCTCTGTTTTTCAGTTTATTTATAATTTAATGCAAGTGTTCGTTAATTAAGTTATTTGACTGAGGAAGGTATCTTTTGTTTTTATTTGTGCAAGGGCTATTCACCCCCCCCTCTAGCCGACCGTCAAGGATCCTAACAAGTGGTATCAGAGCAAGGACGCCTCAGAAGGAGTACTAACTGCCGACTGAAGCAACGAGATGACCGAAGCTAACATCTACCCACCAACGTTCGAGGAGGAGTTTGCGTTTTGGAAGTGACGAATGGAGGTATTTCTTAAAACAAATTTTAATATTTTATTAATAATGAAATATGGTTATAAATCACCAAAGAACACAAATGGAGAAGAAATTGAAAAATACATCTGGACCAAAAAGCAACGCGATGATTTTACGTCAAATGGTAAGGCTGAATATCATTTAATAAGCGTATACTGGTGGAGGAACTCGACAGAATCGGCAACTACCAAAGTGTGAAAGAACTTTAGGAAAAACTCTAGGGACTTTAAATATATGCCTAAAAATAGAAATGCTCATAGGGGTCAAGAAAAATCCAAATCTATGGATTTAATGACGGAGAATCAAGTCTTGAGGTCAAGACTTGATAACTTAGAAAGGACCCTAGCAAGAATGAAAAATATTCTTAAGGGTCAAAATGAGCAAACTCTAGGGAGAACTAGGCAAGAGTCATCCAATGGCTATAGAGGTTTGGGATACAAACCTAAAGTCAAGAAGGATGTAACTTCCTTTCATAGAGTTACATATAGCTATGGGACCAACCCTAGGTTTAGAGGTCAAGTCAAAGATACTAGGGAAGGAAGCCCTAATGGTTCTTTTGGCAAGACCAATGTGACCAAGACTTCTAAGAAGTCTAACAAAGTCTCTAAGAAGGTCACAAGGGAGGTCATCCCTAAAGTTGATCTAGTAAAGGTGACTAAAGCTCCAAAAGGCCAAACAAAGTCGCAAAGAAGGGTACAAGGGAAGTTATCCCTAGGAGTGACTTAGTAGAAGTGACCAAGGTTTCTAAGAAGCCTAGAAAGGTCCTTAGGAAGGTATCAAGGGAAGTTATCCCTAGTGAGTACCTAGAGTACCCAAGGAGCACTAATAGGTTTTGGGTTCCTAGGAGTATATTTTCTACACCCTAGATGGGTTTAGAAAGTGTCAACTTCAATTGGAAGGGTAGTTAACTCAACCTTGTTAAAAGTTGACACTTGAGAGCATTTTCAAGGTTATTGTTAACCTTTGAAAATGAAAGGGATTATAGTGTTACTCTTTGAAAGAGTAAAATGTGTCACAATTTGAGGAGTTGAATTTAATTTAAATTGACACACTTGTGAGAAGCAAAAGAAATGTCAAATTGGGAATTCGACATTTTCTTATAGAATTAAGGGAAATGTAAACCTTAATCCAAATTGTTACCCTTGGAAAGAGTAACATGTGCCAAAACCTAAGAAAATTGGATTTAGTTTAACTTGGCACAATTGGGAAAATATAAGAAATACCAAATTGGAATTTTGGTATTTTCTTAGGGTAATTAAAGGAAAATCTAAGTTCTAATGTTTGATTGCATTTACTCTTTGGAGGAGTAAAATGTGCCAAGTCTTGAGGAATCGGACTTAAATTTAAATTATCACAAATGCAAAAAGAAATACCAAGTTGGGAATTTGGTATTCTAGTGAGGGGTTAAGAAAAAATTCAAACCTTAATCAAACTAATTACTCTTTGGAAGAGTAAGGTGTGCCAAATCTTGAGGAATCACATAAAAGGTAAGTTGGCACACTTGGAGGAAGGATAAGAAATGTCTAGTTGAGATATTAGTATGTTCTTAAGGGATTAAGAGTAAAATTAAGTCTCAATCTAAATGTTTGATCCTTAAAGAGAGTAATATGTGTCAAACAAATATTTGAGGATTGACTTCTTAATTTCAATTGGCACAAATAAAAAGGAGGTAAAAGAAATGTCAAGTTGGGTTTTGGCGTTTCTTCAAGAGATAAGCAATCTAGGCTTAATTTTAAGGTTTTAGCTAAGGTTTAAGAATACTTAGATAGATTATCTAGGTATATTTCATTTATGCTAAAATTCCATGATTGATTGCTTATTATATGTCATGACATCATATTTATTTTTGCATTCATTTCTATTATGAAAAACATAAAACAAAAATATCATGTCATGTCATACATACATTATGTAGCTATAGCATGCTTTTCTTTTGAAAATTATTTATTTTGATGTATGCCATTGATCATTATGCATTATGTCAATTTCCTTGTAATTAAGGACAAAAGACATTAATCATGAATGATAAATATCCCAATTAGTGGGATTATACCAAATGACATCCTAGGTGGATGATCATAAGTCTCTTAATGCATAGATAGATATGCATGATCCCTTAGTTTAGGGCAAAACCAAATATACATCTCACAAAAAATCATAAGGTGGCTGGTATGTGTTTTAGTACACATTAGATACAAGTGAGATGTTAGGATGGTGAACAAAACTCAAGATGTCAATTTAGTGCATCTTGTTGAGTTTTAGGTTCATCAAAAACACATAGTTATGTGTCTTCCAATCATTGGGAAAGCTCAAGTACAAGTCATGTGCATTGAGCGCAAAGAACATGGTTGGATATTGATTTTGAAAATGATTTTAAAATACTTTTGGAAAACCTTGGTGAAGACTATCTTTTAATAATGATCATCATTGAATAGTTAGACACAAACTTGAAGAAAACACTAAAATTTTTACAAGTTTTTAAATTTGTGTCAATCTTTGAAAATAAGAAGTATTTTCATAGAAGACTATTTTTCCTTGATAAAGTATACCCTAAATAATGTCTACATGAATTTTCATGATTTTTAGAATTTTATAGAATTTTTGGAGAGTTTCTGAATTTCGCTGAAATTGAATTTCAGGAAATCAGAAACTCAATCGATCAGCCGATCGATTGGGATGTGTTCGATCGATTAGCCGATCGATTGGGAAGCCATTTCCCGTGAACAGAAGGGCATTGAATCGATCAGTCGATCGTTTAACCCAGGCTGGATCGATCAGTGGATCGATTCAGAGGGTATTTCTGCGAGCAGTAGCTTGCGGAATCGATTAATGGATCAACTGAAGTGATTTCAATCGATTGAGTCCCAACTTCAATCGATTGGAAAGTCTGATTTTGGCCTGAAAAGCCTGATTTCATCACTTCAAGTCACTTTGAGTCCTAATAACCATTCCAAACCCCTTGGAATATATTTGTAGACATTTAGGGGGAGTTTTCATGATAAAAACAAGTATGGATTGGTGAAAATAAACCAAAGTGAAGTTTAGGATAAGGTTTAGTTTCAATTCTGAATTTTGGAACCTTAAAACTTCAAGTTTTGGTTTTCAAGGGTCATTAACCATTCCTAACTCTTTGGCATACACTTGTATCCATTTAGGGGGAGTGTTCATGTTGAAAGCAAGTATAGATTGGTTAAGGTAGACTTAGGTGAAGTTTAGGTTGAGGTTTAGCTTCTTTATTGAATTTTGAACCTCAAAACTTCAAGTTTTTGTTTTCCTAATTATTTAGGAACCCCAAGTCGTTGTTGGTGCAATGATAGAAATTTGACCATGTTTTTAGGGGGAGTTACTCTTTGAAAACATAAAAATCTTTTCAAAGACTTTAGAAGGGGGTTAAACCTTCGTAATGAATTAATACTCAGGGTCGAGTATTGGGGAGCAATGGAAGATTGGTTATCTTCATTGCTAGGATGATAAATGCTCTCGGATGAGCATTGTGAAGAAGATTATTGCTCAAGGGGGAGCATTGGGTTAATGAAGGGGATCGGACCTTCATTGGTAAAGTGAAAAATGCTCTCGATTGAGCATTGTGAAGACGATTACTGCTCAAGGAGGAGCAGTGAATACAATGAATGGGAGTTTCATTGGGAAATTGACGAATGCTCTCGGATGAGCATTGTGAAGTGAAGTAGAGCTCAAGGGGGAGCATTGGCGGCAATGAAGAATATGAGATCTTCATTGTGGGGTTGTTAACAACATATGAGGTTGTAAACAATGAAGAATTAACTCTTATGGAGAAGAGTTTGTTTTCTGATTTGATGTGTGACAAAGGAGGAGAATGGAAGGTTAAGTTAGTCCTTCATCTCAAGCAGAGGGAGTTTGCCCTCTAGGAAAGAGAAGAAATTAAGACTATGAGATTTAACCTTGGTATAGAGAAGAGATTAATGCTATGGGATTTAGCCTTGGTATAGAGAAGAGATTAAGACTATGGGATTTAGTCTTGGTATAAAGAAGAGGTTAAGGCTATGAGATTTAGCCTAACTTAGAGGAATTGTCAAATATCAAAAAATGAGAGATTGTTGGGGCAATTTCCCTAGGTCATGTTTAATTAGTTTGACTAAGCTTGAGTTGGGTCAAGCTTGTTTTGATGCTTGACAATGTATGGAGATTGCTGGAGCAATCGTCCGATTGTGGAGATGGTCAAGGGATTGACCAAGTTGATGAAAAGATAAGTCAAGTGGGTCGGTGTTGACCAGAGACTTGACCGGGTAAGTCTTAACTGGAGATTAGGCATCTGGGAAAGTCCTAACTGGAGGTTAGGCAAGAAAGAAGTCAAGTAAGTCAAGGTTGACAGGAGACTTGACTGGGAAAGTCTTAATTGGAGATTAGGCAAAAGTAAGTCCAACAGGAAGGTTGACAAGGGTGAAAATCCAAGTAGGTCAGTGTTGACCAGACTTAGTGGTGAAAGTCCTGATAAGTGAGATCAGACAATTGGAATGTCCTAGTATAGCTAGGCAAAGGGAAAGTCCTGGTGAGGAGCCAAGCAACTGGAAAGTCCAAGTGTGATCTTGGCAAAAGGAAAGTCCTGGTGAGGAGCCAGGCAATTGGAAAGTCCAAGTGTGATCTTGACAAAGGTTGTAAGTTCAAACATGTGGTCTTTGCAAGGTAAGTTCTAGTGTGACTTGGCGAGGAGAACCCGACAACTAGGAGAAGACCGATAGAAGCTCCAGAAGGTAAGGCGTGAAGGATGGGAGATATCTGAGGGACGCAAGGTTGATGGAGTAGGCTAGAAGGCTAGTTCGAGGTTGGTCAGGAGTAGCCAAATGCTAGGCGTGCAAACCTAATAGGTCACGGTTGACCGGGAGTTAGGTTTAGGAAGTTGGACTTGAGTTTGAGTCAAGTCCAGGGTGTTCAATCGATCGGGCGATCGATTGAACAGGCTCCAATCGATAAGCCGATCGATTGGAGTGTGCGCGATTGTTGGAATGACCCAATCGATCAGCCGATCGATTGGGGTCAGGAAATCGTGAGCACAGAAGCTCTCCCAATTGATCGGGTAATCGATTGGGAGCTGCCAATCGATCGATTGATCGATTGGGCAGGGGTGTTCTCGCGCGATCGCGAGAAGCACAGAATGCTTCTGGATCGATCCACCGATCGAACCCGATGTTTCCAATAGATCGGTCGATCGATTGAGATTCGACCGTTGCGCAGGATGCAGGTGGTAGACGGCTGGGATTGTCCGGACGTGACGTGGCAATCAATTGAGGATGAATTCAATCGATTGGAGCTACTGTATAAAGCCCAGGCGGAGCTTTTTCTCAGTAGATCTCTTGCGATCTTTTGCGCCGGTCTTCAACGATTCACAGCGAGCTTCTCCGATCTACTCACGCCAATTCTTGAAGGCGCTTGGGGAGTTTCTCCAAGGTTTAAGAGGCGACGACAAGCACAAGTAAGCAAGAAGAAGGGTGTATTACATTGTATTTTTGTTTCTTCTTGTTGTGTTCGTGTTTGTGTTTGTGTGTGAGTACGAGGCTTCTCCGCCTCCGGCTGCGACCGAGAAGGAGGTTTTCATTAGTGGAGTGAGCGTGTCGTGTGGATCTTTGGATTAGTCACCTCTTCTTGAGGTGGATACCAAGTAAATCCTTAGTGTTAGCGTTGTGTGTGTCTTGTGTTTATTTCCGCTGCATATTATCAAGACGAAGCAACCGACAAGCGCGACGAAACACTATTCACCCCCCTCTAGCGGACATCAAGGTCCCAACAAGAATCTCAATTTTTTCATATCATTCGATCTCTTTAATATTTAATTATTCTACAAGAGTTATCCCTGCTAACTAAGAAAACTTTTCTGAAAGTTTTTTTAAACATGATATTTTTTTTAAAAAAAAAAATTGAAATTATAAATCTTGAAAATGTATTTTCTTCTGTCAAAATGCATGCTCTACTACATTTTTCAGAAAATATTTCAAGATTTCCAAAATTGTTTTAAATCTTTCACTTTTTTTTTTTTTTTTGAGTATTCTCTTAGACTTGTGTTTAAGATTCACAAAATTTTTTAAGTCATTTTAACCTTATTGTTTGAGCAATCCCAATGGTCCGTGCGATCATGTGTTTTGGTATTTGAGCAAAGAGTTTAAGTTAGGTTCACCCTTATATTTGATATGTGTATTTGAGTTGTGCAGGTTTGCAGGATATACATATGACTCAGGTTGATGACTTTAGATCCAGTGAAGGATGGAGCATCCGATGGACTGTGGACAAAACAGCAAGGACAAGGGCTAAGGGAAGCGACTTTGAGGCATACGCGAAGGATGACATTGGGGGCGAGCTGCAGGCTTGGATGCATCCGAGGGATGAGAGTCAAAGGAAGTAGGCTTGAAGGCTAAAGGTCAAGGCTGCAATGAAAGGTCAAGTGAGTCATGAGGGTACGAGTGCATGAGAGATTGTACTCAAGGTAAAATCCTAAGTTTAGGGTTTTACTGCAGCAGTACTGCAACAATTACTGTAGCAGTTACTGTACCAGTCGACTGCTAGTTTCACCAGTCAACTGGTGTAGTCGACTGGGGCAGTCGACTGGGAGCGAATAGAATGCTTCTGTTTGTTCGAACAGTGTGAAGCAGTCGCCTGTTAGTTTTAGCAGTCGACTGGTATTGAGCCGTTGGGATATAACCGTCGAATTTCCACAAGAGGACAGTCGACTGATGGTTTTGGCAGTCGATTGGTAGACGGGGTTTCCAATCCGCGACCTATATAACCAAGGCTTAGGAGCTTGGTTATAGTTAACAAAATTAGTGGTGGTAAACCCTAATTAGTAGTCTACTAGTTCTCAGGTGCTTGTGAGTGTTATGGTGAGGTTTCTCCACCCACAAGGAGCGACTTGAGATAGCCGGAGTTTGCCGGGGGCTAATCCACCGACGGATAGGGATCGTCCACCTTACGGACAGCCGTGGCGTAGGAGCCCTAATCTCCGAACCACGTTAAACGAATGTGTTAGCGATTTGCATTTCCTTTTTTAGTTTTAGTCTTTAGCTTGTTTGTTTTGTTTGTATTCCGCTGCGCAAGCTAACATTGTAGGAAGCTATCGATTTGGGAGCGTCGTCCATTCAACCCCTCTTCTAGCCGTCCACCGATTCCTTACACTTATAACTTCATAATTTTGTTTGTTAAAGGACTTAAAATTTTTGAAAAATTACCCTTAGATTTTTTTTGGTACCCCATTTTTTATGTGATCAAAAGGGGAAAAGGAAAGATTAAGTCTAGGGGAAGGTAGCTTAACTTTTTCAATTTTTGCACTTTATTGTAAAATTTATTACTTTTAATTTATGTTAGTTTACTCTAACTTAACTTGGGTTACTCACATTAAAAAGGGGGAGATTGTTGGTACCTCAAGGTAGTTTTGATGTGATTAAACAAGTTAAGTTAGGTCATGTTGTGTTTAACCTTGTGTCTAAGTGTGCAGGAACTTAGGAGCACAGGAAGTCGAGCAAAAGACGCAACTAGCGAGAAGGACGGCACGGGAGAGAGTCGATGGGCTCGATGCTTCTGAGGGACGAGGTGTTGCGGAAGAGTACACTATCGAACAAGAAGGGAGCGTGCGGTGTTTCCGAGGGACGAGAAGCCGGAGCAAAAAATTGCTCAAGGAGCAAAAGACGCAGCTAGCGAGAAGGTCGGTACGAGAGAGAGCCGACGGGCTCGGTGCATCCGTGGGACGGAGAGCTGCGGAAGAGTACACTAGCGGACGAGAAGAAAACACGCGGCTATTCCGTGGGACGAGAAGCCGGAGCGGAAGCTTGCTCGAGAAGGTCGGAAGTTGGGTTCGGGTGAGCCCTATTCTGGATGACCGAAATCACCCAAGCGAGTGGAAATACCCGGACTGAAGCAAGCGGAGTCGAAGCTGAAGGCCCAAAGAGAAAGTCAACAAAATCTTGACTTTCCCCTTTGGGGCGCCTGGAACGATTTCAAGCGCCCAGAGCAGTCCAGGGTGCCTTGAACCATTCCTAGCGCCCGGAGTAGTCCGAGCATCTGGAACTCAAGTTTTAGCCATTTCGATGTGGTCTTTGACTGTTACATCGGGGATAAGTTTTTATCCCACTCCAGGCGTCTAAAACCCTTCCAGGCGCCCAACCAAGGCTATAAATACAATCTTGGTCCCAGAAGCTAAATACAACATTCATTCTTGCAACAACACTTGTACACATCTCAGTTTTTGTTTAACTTTTTATTTTCTGTGCTTTCACTGTTGTAAAGAGGCTTCTCCGCCTAAAGGAGAAACTAGTGCTACTTTATTCCTTTGATTAACAATCTCCTCGGTTGTAACCAAGTAAATCTCTGAGCTTCTGCTTTTCTGTTTATTTATTATTTAATGAAAGTAGTCTTTAATTAAGTTATTTGACTGAGAAAAGTATGTTTTGTTTTTATTTGTGCGGGGGCTATTCACCCCCCCTTCCAGTCGGTCGTTGATCCTGTCCGAGTCGCTGAATCGACGGACGCTGGGCACGTGGCGCTCTCCCCTATCTTCGGCCAGCTGCATCGACCTCCGGCGAACCTGCACAGAAGTCGGGCCGGGGAGGGGTCTCCGGCGACGACCCTCCGACGCTCAAGTCAGGCAAGCAGACAGTAGATATGAGGCTCCAACATGCGAGAGAGCGTACCTCCGGCGAAGGGTGAGGACCCTTATATAGGGCTGTGAAGAGGCATGTGCACTCATACCGAGGTGCACACGTGTTATGTGCCATACCTTAGTATGGGCTTGTCAGATGGGTTTGCCTGACCCCTTACTGCTACAGTCTGAGCACGTCATTGATGGGACAGTGAGTCCATGCCTTAAGATCCTGCGTATCACCTGCTGTCAGAGGATGTTTCTGTCCTTGTCTTCATGCCGAGCGTCCGACCGGTCGGCGCAGCTCATTCTGCAGGACGAGCTTCACCTCATTGCCGGGCCGCTCGGCACGCTCGCCGGTCTCTATGAAACCGCGCTCGATCTCATTCTTTCGGCCGGCGGCACGAAGCCCAAGATCATAAGCGTCGGAACCCCGACTCCCCGCCGGGGTGTATCGCTTCCGCTCGGAAGATTCAGCCGGTTATCACCATCACAATCAGCTCGGCCAAGCTTCTGGTTGGCCTTTTACCTTTCGACCTCCACGTGGTGTTGACTCTGCTAAATGGGGTCCCCCATTCTTACCGCCGGATCACTTGCCTCCCCTTCAAGTCTAGTCGAAGGAGGCAGTGAGTCCGACTGACTGGACTGTGTGTCCGAGCGGGCGGTCGTCGCCTTATCGATGCTGCTGACATCCCGTGAGCCGTTCGACCCTCATGCCAAATTTAGCCGCTCGATATTTATAGCAGGTCGGCGCGGCTCTCGATGTTTAACGACGGTGCTCGTCGATCTTCCGCTCGGGGATTTATAGACGCCGGCTCGTCTCTCGATGTTTAACGTCGGTGCTCGACGGCGCGGTTATTTATAGCCGGTCGGCGCGGCTCTCGATGTTTAACGACGGTGCTCGTCGATCTTCCGCTCGGGGATTTATAGACGCCGGCTCGTCTCTCGATGTTTAACGTCGGTGCTCGACGATCTTCCGCTCGGGGATTTATAGACGCCGGCTCGTCTCTCGATGTTTAACGTCGGAGCTCGACGGCGCGGTTATTTATAGCCGGTCGGCGCGGCTCTCGATGTTTAACGACGGTGCTCGTCGATCTTCCGCTCGGGGATTTATAGACGCCGGCCCGGCGCGTGATGTTCCACGTCGGTGCTCGACGGCGCGGTTATTTATAGCCGGTCGGCGCGGCTCTCGATGTTTAACGACGGTGCTCGTCGGTCTTCCGCTCGGAGGGTTTATAGACGCCGGCTCGTCTCTCGATTTTTAACGTCGGTGCTCGACGGTCTTCCGCTCGGATGGTTTATAGACGCCGGCTCGTCTCTCGATTTTTAGCGCCGGAGCTCGACGGTCTTTCGCTCGGGGGGTTTATAGACGCCGACTCGTCTCTCAATTTTTAACATCAGAGCTCGACGGTCTTCCGCTCGCGGCTCTCGATGTTTAACGACGGTGCTCGTCGATCTTCCGCTCGGGGATTTATAGACGCCGGCTCGTCTCTCGATGTTTAACGTCGGTGCTCGACGGCGCGGTTATTTATAGCCGGTCGGCGCGGCTTAAAATATACAGCATTAGCGCCATATTACACCACTTTGCTTCCCGCACGTGGCCTTCGATTTTTGTGTCGATGATTGGGTATCGTACGCCCGGCCGAACGGCACGGGGTCTTCGATCGTCGAGCGCTTGGCTTGGATATTATACCTCCGGTCGAACGGCTCGGGGCCTTCGTTCGTCGAGCGCTTGGCGCAGATATTATACCTCGGCGAACGGCTCGGGGCGCCGTTCGTCGGCGCTGGCTCGAGATATTATACCTCGGCGAACGGCTCGGGGGCCGTTCGTCGGCGCTGGCTCGAGATATTATACCTCGGCGAGCGGCTCGGGCCTCCGGCCGCTCGGCCACATGAGGCGGCCTGCTGCGTTACCTTATACAGCCTCGCTCCCGGCTCCACGGGCCTTCGTCGTCGGCGCTTGGCTCGGATATTATACCTCCGCCGAACGGCGGGGCCTCCTTAATCGAGCGCTTGGCTTGGATATTATACCTCCGGTCGAACGGCTCGGGGCCTTCGTTCGTCGAGCGCTTGGCTCAGATATTATACCTCCGGCCGAACGGCTCGGGGCCTTCGTTCGTCGAGCGCCTGGCTCAGATATTATACCTCCGGCCGAACGGCTCGGGGCCTTCGTTCGTCGAGCGCCTGGCTCAGATATTATACCTCCGGCCGAACGGCTCGGGGCCTTCGTTCGTCGAGCGCTTGGCTCAGATATTATACCTCCGGCCGAACGGCACGGGGCCTTCAATCGTCGAGCGCTTGGCTCAGATATTATACCTCCGGCCGAACGGCACGGGGCCTTCAATCGTCGAGCGCTTGGCTCAGATATTATACCTCCGGCCGAACGGCACGGGGCCTTCAATCGTCGAGCCTTTGGCTCGTTTTATGCACTCCCGGCCGAGCGGCACGTGGTCTTCCCATCGAGCTCTTGGCTCGGTTTATACACTCTGGCACGGGATTCTATAATAAACTTCGAGCAACAGATAATTAAAAGCACTGACCTATCAATCGGCACGATTGTGACCCAATTTCTCAACTCCCGAATACCCGTGGAGTGAGGAGCATACGTTATACTTGCCGAAACTTATTGTCCAGTTGCCTCGTCTGATGAAGACCCCTTTGTCGGACCGATATCAGGACAGGAGTTGCTTCCACCTGAGGGCCGATCGGACCCTTATTTTGCTCCCATTTCTAATGTTTATCCGGTCGGTCTTCTTGGGTCGCTCGGATATCCGCTCAGCTTGAGCCTTCTGCCTGTTGCTCCACGAGCTTAGCTGCTCTTGCCTCCACGGTGTGATCATCCAGCCTCATCCATCTCTTCCACTCGGATGCAGGAGCGTTCCCACAGACGGAGCCAATTTGATCCTGTCCGAGTCGCTGAATCGACGGACGCTGGGGACGTGGCGCTCTCCTAGCTGCTGAAGTAGATCTCCGACCGGTCGTCCGGACCTCCGACGAACCTGCACAGAAGTCGGGCCGGGGAGGGGTCCCCGGCGACGACCGTCCGACGCTCAAGTCAGGCAAGCAGACAGTAGATATGAGGCTCCAACATGCGAGAGAGCGTACCTCCGGCGAAGGGTGAGGACCCTTATATAGGGCTGTGAAGAGGCATGTGCACTCATACCGAGGTGCACACGTGTTATGTGCCATACCTTAGTATGGGCTTGTCAGATGGGTTTGCCTGACCCCTTACTGCTACAGTCTGAGCACGTCATTGATGGGACAGTGAGTCCATGCCTTAAGATCCTGCGTATCACCTGCTGTCAGAGGATGTTTCTGTCCTTGTCTTCATGCCGAGCGTCCGACCGGTCGGCGGTTTCCTCACGTCCGACCGGTCGGAGCTTCCTAATCCGCTCGGGAGCTTCCTGGTCGCGTGCTCGGGACTGTTCGCAGTGTTTCATTCTTTCGGCCGAGCGGGCCATCCGCTCGGCTCTACTATACTGTTCATCATAAGCGTCGGAACCCCGACTCCCCGCCGGGGTGTATCGCTTCCGCTCGGAAGATTCAGCCGGTTATCACCATCACAATCAGCTCGGCCAAGCTTCTGGTTGGCCTTTTACCTTTCGACCTCCACGTGGTGTTGACTCTGCTAAATGGGGTCCCCCATTCTTACCGCCGGATCAGTCGTCAAAGGTCATAACAATCAATTGGGAGCATTGCGAGAGTACAGTGAGGGCCAGAATTGACTGGGCTTGGGGTGATCGATTGAAGTATTTCCACAAGAGCATAGTGAGGTCTGGAATCGATTGATCAATCGATTGAGCTTAGGTCAATCGATTGATCAATCAATTGAGCTTAGGTTAATCGATTGAGCTTAGGTCAATCGATTGAGACAATTGATTAGAGTGCTTTTGTGAGAATGGAAAATTTTTTGGCCTTCTCAAGCAACCTTCAACTCCGACCTCTTGTCTCTCAGAATCGCCGCACACTTCCTTCTTGTTTCCCAGTGTATTCTTCCGCAACGCCTAGTTCCTCAAACGCACCAAGCCTGTTGACTCTCTCCTGTGTCGTCCTTTTCACTAGCTGCATCTTTTGCTCTACTTCCTGTGCTCTTAAGCTCCAGCACACTTAGACACAAGGATCAAACCATAACAGGATCAGAACCTAACTTGACTTGGTTGAGTACATCAAAATTTTCACGGAGTACTTACACAACACTCTCACTTAAAGGAGAACCTATGTCCATTTTACATATATTGTTTTGCCTATCAGCTTCAACTAGCTAGCTCTTATAACTGTGGCTAAGAAAAATCTTTTGATTTCTAATTCCTTTCGTATTATTGTTGATGTGGTAAATATTGTTGGATAATCTCGCAATGATTTTGATCTTCTTCAGGAGAAACATTCTGATTTGATTGTTGAGACAATGGAGAGAAGTGAGATTTTAACTAGTCGGGGACTTAATCAAAAACTGCCCTTCAATGTGTTGAAGATACACGTTGGGGGTCACATTATAATTCTTTGATAAACTTAATTTTTATGTTCTCTATTGTCAGTGATGTGCTTGAAATGATTTCAGAAGATGATTCTAGTTCTCCTGACAAAAAACCTAAGACATTTAATTTATTGAAGTTAATATTTTCATTTGATTTTGCATTTGACTTACACTTGATTCATGTTTTAGGGATTTCGAATGAATTGCCAATAACATTACAAAAGAAAGATCAAGATATTATGAATGCAATATATTTGATACAAGTATGCAAACACCGACTCCAAAGTATAAGAGATGATAGTTGAGATTCATTTTTAGATAAAGTTCACTATTTTTTTCAATAATATTATATTAATGTTCTCAAAATAGATGATATGTTCACACGTCAGGCACCACATGGTCATTCCCATCGTAATCCATAAAAAGTGACAAATTTGCATCATTATTGTGTTGATTTATTTTATAATATTATTGATATGCAACTTTAATAGTTAAATGATTGTTTCTCATAGGCAAATACAAGTTACTCCTTTGTATAACCTATTTGTGTCCATAAAACTCTTTTTAGGTTTTTGACTAGAAAAAATTAATGTAACTAGTTGAGTTTTATCCATAAGATTATGAAGATTTGATCTTATTGTACTTGATGATCAACTTGAAATTTATATATGTAATATGTGTTTTAACAAAGCATTTTAAGGATTGAAAGACGTTGGTGATCTTTCAGTGAAATTAATTATGTCAAAGAAAATATGGTATACGCATAGATTTATAAGCTTTTGACATTAATATTAATTCTACTGATTGCAACTACGATTGTAGAGAGATTATTTTCCACCATGAGAATTATGAAAGATAGGTTTGTACAATTAAATGAATGATGATTAAATGAATGATAGTTTATTGTCTATGTAAAGAAATATATGTTTCTAACTGTTGATAATGAAGTTATTTTACAAAAAATTTAAAACATTATAATTTAAAAATAACAATAGTAAATTAATTATTTTATATTTATTTATCATTATAAAATTATATATATATTTTATTTCATTAGTTATATTATATTATTTCATAAACATTGAATGAAGATCCTAGTTCAAATGAAGTAGGTGGCGTTTAGTTAAATAGTAGGAATGATTATAGGGTATGAGTTTGATAGTAAGATAGAATGAAAATGAGAATGAAAATGAAATTCATTTAGTTATATGAGTTTGGTTGATTCCTATAAATTTAGAAATCATTCTCAAACTCATAACTCAAACATTATCTTTTACTATCATTTCATTCTCTTATTCCTAAATCCATCAACCAAATACCCCCTTAATTTCTAATAGTTAATAATAAAATTATTATATTATGATATTTTTAAAGTCAGTATTAATATTGTATAATAATATTATAAAATATTAAGAATGTGAGAAAAATATAAGACGATATTATTTTATAGATATTATTTTTATAGAGTGTGTCGTAAAAAAAATAAACTATAAGAATATTTATACCTGTCTTTAAATACCAGTGTCTCTTGAATCATATATATATATATATATATATATATATATATATATATATATATATATATATATATATATATCGGAATCTCAAAGATTTCAACGTACCTCTTGGCCACTTTTTTTCTCATTCATTCGTCAACATAGCAATAAAGTGCAGATTGTCCAGTCTACTCTTCACACCTCGAACACTACTGATCTTTAGCCAGATATTTTCCTGGAATTTTTTTATTCATTTAATTAATTTCACAAACTGTTTTCCTTCAGACATATTAAATGGAAAACAGTTTGCGTGAATCTAGTCGCAATAAATCTTTTTATCTAATTTTATTTTTTTCTAAAAAAATAAAATAAAGAACACGCCCAACTTTTTTGTTTTTCTGTTTTGTTGTTAAGGCATTGGAAGATTTTTTACCACTCCTCCCTCACTCTTTGCCCTACCGGTCATCGAAAAGTAAGAAACCGGCCGTGTTTGAAATATCAAACCCAATTTGTTAAGCTTCTTTGTTTATTTTTACTAGTCCCGAGTTATGATATCATAATAGAATATTCGAGTGTTATGATATTATAATAGAATATTTAAATTATCATCTAGTTATTTATTGTTCGATCTCTAATTATGATATATTTATAAAAAAAAATTCAAAATAGAAGGAGCAATCAAAAGATATTAGACTTCTGAGATGATCGTCACATACACTTTTCGATTTATCCTGGTGGTCGGTGGAAAATTTCAATGAAACTGGACAATCATTTCAGGGATAGTCAATGATACTAACTGAGATTATCATTTTTTATCCCCGAGGTCATGGTGCCGCGATAGGATATCCAAGTTGTCACCCAGATACTCGGGGTTCGATCCCTAACTATGACGTATTTATACGAATTTTTCCTCAAAGTGGAGGGAGCAATCAAAGGATGTTGGACTTTTGGATAACTATCGCGTGTGATTTTCGATTTATCCTGATGATCAATAAAAAATTTTAATTGAAATTATTATTATTATTTTTTAATTTTTAGTAATGGCCATGTTGAAAAACTAAAAATTCATCCACCATTGGAGATGCCCTAGGCATCCACAACGAAGGTTTTTTACGACTCTTTTATTTTTATCGTTCCTTTGTGCATGTCATCACAAATTAAGAAATTGGGTTCATTTTTCAAACTATTTTCTTGATCTCTCTCTTCAATTTTGGTGGAGTCACACAAAAAGCCAAAAGCCTTCCTCACCAATCGAAATGTTCTAAGACCATCTCCAATCATAAAACTCATTTTGGTACATTTTCACCACTAATTTAGAGTGTTTCAGCCCCAAATATTTTTCCACTCCAACTAATACATGTCATTTTCTGCCCTAAATAAAATATTTTTTAGGATATTCTATTTTTTCATCTTATAATTATTATTCAAGATACATATTAATATTAATTTGTTAAAACACTAATTTTAAATTTAAAAGTAAAATATGTTGGATCGAGAAGCGCTAGGGGGGGGTAAATAGCGCTCGTGGCTATTTCGTTCGATTATCGAAAAACTATCGGAGTTAAAACGTGCAGCGGAATAAGTAGAAATAAAATAAAGAGACAACACAAAGAGACAGGTCGATTTTACTTCGTTCGGAGCCTAAGTCGACTCCTACTCGAAGGCCCGCGATCCTTGATCGCTTCCGATGGGCAACAACTATAAGCTCGTTAAAAGATAGCGTCTTTTAGAGCAGCGTGTTGATGAAGGATCACTTAGAATTCGTTGTATCTTGAAACTGCACCTCAACCCTCCTTTTATATGCGGTTCCGGGCGCCTGGATCCCTTCCGAGCGCCTGGAGTGTGACGTGGCCAACCAACCAGGATGCTCCACGTGGCGAAGTCGCGCAGGGGATAGAATTTGGTCCCGGGCGCCCGGACAGCCTTTTTCCAGCAGGTTCCTCACCTGCAAACAAAGGTTAGTCCGAGCAAAATACCCTGCAAGACAATGTTAGAATATGATAAAACACAGTAAGTAATAATTGACAGTCTTCGGACTGTCCGAGTCTGACTTTGGATTTCCTCCCGGAAACCCTAGGTCGACCCGACGCCTACTGTTCCCTCTGCGGGGAACGCGTCCTCACCTACTCCACTCAGGAGATTACCTGTTGCCATTCGATCCTCCAGATCGACTGGACTTTTGCTCAGCACTCGATGCTTCCGGACTTTCTGCTGGACATCCGCTTCCCCGGCTAGTCCAGTCTTTCACCTGGTTCGCGACACCAGGACTTTTCACCTAGGGTTACCACCCCCTAGGACTTTTGCCTGAAGCTATCGACCTGCCAAGACTTTCTGCATAGGGTTACCACCCCCTATGACCTAGGGTTACCGCCCCCTAGGGTTTTCCCTTTGCCTAACCGCAGCTAGGACTTTCCTGAAATCCTCAAGTAGACTTGTTAGACTAAAAAACATCTTAACTTTGAATTCTTTGTCGTTATCAAAACACGAGTTCGATCGTCGGATGCTTCCCGCACCAACAATCTCCCCCTTTTTGATTATGGCAACACAAATTCGAAGTTAAGTAAACAAGCGAATAGATAGTCATTTTAAACACAGACAAAATTTGCCAAGTATAGATGAACAAGGTAACTAAAGTAAATTTTTCCCTATATACTCCCCCTTAACTTTGGCTCCCCCTTAACTTTTGCTCCCCCTTAACTTTTAACTTGAATTTTATGTTTACATTTTTGCTATTCTCCCCCTTTGCCATAACTCAAAAAATGGGCAATGTATAAAGAGTTGTACATGATTAAAGTTAGCAATGTTCAACAGAGTTTGGAAGTTAAGGTCAATTGGAATTTAAGTTTTTAGGACAAGATTATTCATTTAAGTTCAGTTGGTCCTTGAGTCCAAGCACAAGTCATGTTTATATATTAGGTATCAGAGCCATAGAGAACAAAACATTCTTGAAAAAAGAAGTTGAGTATCTTTTGCCAACTGTCTAACCTTTAGTTACTTGCTGATTGTCTATAGGACAATAGCTTTTACTAGGTTAGTCAAGTTAAGTTATTTAGGTCCAGATAGACTTGACTAGAGCTGGAGAACTTTAACTTGATTAATGTTTATTGCGTATTTAACGCCCGGACTCATATTGATGCACAGATATAAGCATTCTTGAGTCCAGGCTATACCCTATGCATCTCACGCCATTCTATGTTTTTCAATCACAATCAAAGTAAACCTAGGTGTTTTGTGAGATGCTCTGTTTTAATTCTAGGGGAACATGATATCTAGGGGAAATCCAACTTTTGAAAGTCTAGTAAAATTGGAGTTTTGAAAACTGTTTTTCCTAGAAGTTATAAAAAAAATGTGACTAAAGGCTAATTTATTAGATTAAGGTATAGTCAATCAAGCCTGAAAAGAGAACTGTCCATTAGACTAAAAAGTCGACATAGATAAAAGAGTCATAATAGAGCTGCTACAAGTTGTAATAGAGTCATAATAGAGCAACAGTAGGAGCTACTGAGATGATGAGGGAGGTGGTCCGGAACCCAGCGACCGGAGTAGTGTCAGGATCTCAGTGTGACGAGCCCGGTCGTCCTCTCGTAGATCTCGGCGTAAGTCGGAGAGCTCCTGTCGTACGTCTCGTCGTAAGTCGGAGACCTCCTGTCGGACCTCTCGTCGAAGATCGGAGACCTCTCGTCGCATGGACTGATGAAACTCGGAGTTCTCGTGCTGGAGACTCGACATAGCCCTCTCTAGTCCGGAAACTCGATCAGCGAGAGTGCGGGGAGCTGGGTGTGGTGCTCGAGGTGGTGGTGGGGCAGGAGCAGCCTCCTCAGGAAATAGTGCCAACATGAACTCATCATGCTCTGCCTCCTCCGCTTGCTGGTGCTGTGCCCCCCTACGCCAGGACATGGTACCCTCATCGTCTATATGGATATTTACTAGGGAAAAGTTCCTAGCTCCTATGATGTCAAACTCGGTCATGTAGCGGATATCACCTCTGGTGACATCAATGTCTAATGAGGACATGTAAGCTGTCAGAATATGACAATAAGGCATATGTACTCGTCTGCTGGTCACATATCCAGCTGCATAAATAATAGTGGAAAAGATGTGAAGACTGATGTCTATGTCTAACCTCTGACACAGGGCATAGAGCAGGAAGGAGTGAAATGGACGCATCACTGTAATGTCGTGAGTGGTTAGCGGTAGAATACAAAGTACTAGAACCCTATAGAGGGCGTAGTCCTGAATTCTAAGGTTAAGTGACCTAAACTGGGTCTCAGTGGGATCCCGCTGGTCCTCAAAGAAGGACGAATAGATCGTATCGAGGGTAATATGTGAGTAGGGATCTCCAAAAGGTAGCTCCCTAGGAGGATAACATAAAAAGGTGCAGGATGACTCTCGTAACCCTAGAAACTCACGAATGGTGGTGGGAGATAATGTGATATCTGTGCCAACTGCCCTAGTGGTATAGGAGTAGTCGTCTACTTTCACTAGGTTGTTGTAAAATTCGGCACATAAACTTATGTTTACTGCGCTGGTGCACTCAACTAGGTTTCGCAGCCTATAGTGGTTTATAGTCTCGAAGATTGGAATACAAGAGCGTAAAAAGAACGATCTGTCTATACATTTGGTTCTGATGGCCATGTAATTTGTTGACATAAACTTAATCCTAAGTTCGTCGGTGGGAAACCTAGGTCAATGCTAGGGGTAGAGGGCCCAGCACCAGACTTAGTACGCTTTCTAAATTTCAAACTAATATTATACTGAGAAATAAACAAGCATTATAAGAAATAAAGTTTAGGAGGGGTTAGACATTTTACCGAGGAGCCATTGATAGAAATTTTAGAACTGACGACCTCGGTTGAGTCACGACTCCGTATTAACCCCGAAAAATTTAAATTTTGAAAGTCTTCGCAGGTAAGCCAAGAAGCTTTAAGGAAAACTTGGGTGCAAGGGTAGGGGACGCCTCCTGCCCCCTATTTATAAGGGAGTCCGGGCGCCCGGACGTGCGCCCGCCCCCGGTTTTTGACCTTGGTATTTATATAATTATTATTTTTATTATTCTTATTAATGTTTTAATTAACTTAAAGATGCTTAAGTAAACTTGATTCTTAAACATGTTTAATTGAGAATTAATTCAAATTTTGAAATTAATTTTGAAAGGATTTTTACATAATTTTGAAATTAACTTTGAAAGGATTTTTAAAAATGATTTTGAAATTAACTTTGAAAAGATTTAAATAATTTTGAAATTAATTTTGAAAAGTTTTTTAAATAATCTTGAAATTAACTTTGAAAAGATTTTTAAATAATTTTGAAATTAACTTTGAAAGGATTTAAATAATTTTGAGATTAACTTTGAAAGGATTTTTTAAAAATGATTTTGAAATTAACTTTGAAAAGATTTTGAAATTAACTTTGAAAAGATTTTTAAATAATTTTGAAATTAACTTTGAAAGGATTTAAATAATTTTGAAATTAACTTTGAAAGGATTTTTAAAAATGATTTTGAAATTAACTTTGAAAAGATTTTGAAATTAATTTTGAAAAGATTTTTAAATAATTTTGAAATTAATTTTGAAAGGATTTTAAATAATTTTGAAATTAACTTTGAAAGGATTTTTAAAAATGATTTTGAAATTAACTTTGAAAAGATTTTGAAATTAATTTTGAAAAGATTTTTAAATAATTTTGAAATGATTTTAAATAATTTTGAAATTAACTTTGAAAGAATTTTTAAAAATGATTTTGAAATTAACTTTGAAAAGATTTAAATAATTTTGAAATTAACTTTGAAAAGATTTTTAACTAATTTTGAAATTAATTTTGAAAAGATTTTTAAATAATTTTGAAATTAATTTTGAAGCGTTTTTTAAATAATTTTAGTTATCTCACCCGATCTAAATTGTCAATCAGGGAATCCTATAATTGATGTGAGATGATTTATTGTTGAATTCAAGGGTCTGGTTTAACTTTGTGTTAGATTCAGGTTTAGCTTTGGGTTCAACAAGTAAGCATTCTTTGGATAAACTTCTGGGCTATGGTGAGTCACAAGGAGCTCATTAAAGTAACAATGCCTTCGAGGTTTCCCAAATAGTCCTACCCACTGAACTTAGTACAAAACCTTGGTCTAACTAGTTAGGATCCATTTAAGGGTAGCTTCGGTCAGTTCCACTTGGCCAAATGCACCAGGTTGAAGCCATATCTTCCTAGACATGCGATGCCCAAGCTTCCCTAACGTACCATCATCCAAAAACTTCACCAGTACTGTGGTTCAAGTTAAACTTATCCCGTTTTAATCTAAGCTTAATTACCCTGCCGGGTAATCTACTCTTGTTTTACCCATTTCGGGTAGATTAGGTGCAGTTACCCTGTCGGGTAGTTCAGTTGGGGGTGCCAGCGAGTCTGGATCCTCCATCTATTTTTATTTTTGAATTAATTTCGAATTGAATTTCAAATTTAATTTAATTTCAAATTTTTATTTAATTTAATTTTGATTTTTGAAATTTGAATTTAGTTTATTTTGGTTTTGAGTTTTGAATTTTTTTTTTTTAAATTTTGAGCTTTTATTTAATTTAATTTTATTTTGAGTTTTGAATTTTGAATTTAATTCATTTTGGTTTTGAGTTTTGAATTTTTTAATTTAGTTTAATTTTGAATTTTTAATTTAATTTCAAATTTTTATTTTGGTTTTGAGTTTTGAATTTTTTAATTTAATTTTGAGTTTTTAATTAAGATCGTTTTCATTTTAGCTTTTCCTGGATCACGACCTCGATATGGTCTGTCGAGGTAGTATATTTGATCCTTCGGAACCCAGTATTGGCCAAGTCTAATTTGATTGATCAATTTGGACTTGGGGACCCATGCTTGGACTGATTTACTACTTTGTTTGTTTATTAAGGATAAATAAGATTTATATTTCTTTTTACTTTTATATCCTAGCCCAGTTTTATTGTAGGCGGCTCTTTGTGTCCCAAGAATTAGATCCAAATTCTTGGAGCCCAGAGAGAACTTTTCTAAAGTAATTTTTAAATCTTTTAACTAATTTTTTAGATTTGAATTTTCTTTCTCAAGTTGTTGTACTTGAGTTGAATCTTCAGTTAGAGATTTTGAGTTAGTTACTCCTTTAAGAATGGTTACTTCTTTTAAAAGTGACTTAATTTTCAAATTTGACTTGGCTAATTTGCGAAGTAAATAATTGACTAAATTATTAAGCCTAGGAATACTTACAGCGGAGTCTGGCCCTTCGGAAACGGATGTGGATCCGTGGCTTTGCTCGGAGTCAGCTTTTGACTCGCTCTCGGATTCGTTGATCTGGTCCCGGGCCATCAATGCGAGTAAACTCGTTTGGTCGAGTTCGTCCTCCGAAGAGGATTCGTCCCAGGTTGCCTTTAGGACTTTCCTTCTTCTTTGCTTCTTGGCTTCCTTTTGATTGGGGCAGTTGGCTTTTATATGCCCCTTTGGTTGCACCCGTAGCAAGTGACTTCGAACTTTGTCTTTGAGTTCTGTTGAGCCTCCTTGGATTGAACTGCCTTCTTCAGATCTTTCTTGTTGAAGCCCTTCTTCTTCTTGTAGAGTTTCTTTACAAGATTCACAAATTCTCTGGCCAGTTCATCTTCTGAATGTTCTGAATCGGGTTCGTCTTCTGATTCCGATTCAACTTTTCGCCGTCCTCTTGATTCCCGTGTTCGACTCGTTCCTGCAACCAAAGCAATCCCTTTCTTGGATGGCTGTGCATTAGTTTGTTCATGGAGTTCGAATTCACTAAATAATTAGTCTAATTTCAAGGAGGACAAATCCTTAGAGACTTTATAGGCATCTACCAATGATGCCCATAGTGTACTCCTAAGAAATGAGTTAAGGGCATACCTTATTATATCTCTGTTTTCTACCTTCTGCCCGATTCCATGTAAAGAATTCAAGATATCTTGAATTCGGGCGTGCAAAGAGCTTGCCGTCTCGCCTTCCTGCATTTTCAAATTGTATAGTTTATTTAGTAACAAATCACGCTTACTTACCTTGGTTTCCGAGGTGCCCTCGTGTAGTTCGATCAGTTTCTCCCATAGTTCCTTTGCGGAGGAGAATGGACCGACTCTGTTGAGCTCTTCTTTGGTCAGACCGCACTGGATGGTGCAGGTAGCTTTGGCGTCGGCTTCCACCTTTTTGATGAATGCGGGCTCCCAGTTCTCACAGGATGTCGGCTTACCGTCTGTACCAGTTGGTAGTTGCAGTCCTGTTTTGACGATCATCCAAGTGTCGAACTGGATCTTTAGATAAATTTCCATTCGCCCCTTCCAATATCCGAAGTCTTCTCCGGAAAATAATGGGGGACGAACGGTGCTAAATCCTTCTTGTTGGGCCATTTAGATCTAAAAAAAACAGAAACAACAAGATCTATTCCAAGACTAAGTCTTGGATTAGTAGTGCGGGAGTAAGGAGAAAATAACAGGCTCAAGTGGTATTGACCAGCTTTGAGCAGAAAATCGATTCGTAAAAAGAAATTAGAATATAGCTATGAGGCTAAATTCTAATCGACTCCGAACAAAACCACGAAAAAATTGTCTCAAATAGTGATTGCACTGATTCAAGACGACCCCGCTCTGATACCAATTGTTGGATCGATAAGCGCTAGAGGGGGGGGGGGGTAAATAGCGCTCGTGGCTATTTCGTTCGATTATCAAAAAACTATCGGAGTTAAAACGTGCAGCAGAATAAGCAGAAATAAAATAAAGAGACAACACAAAGAGACAGGTAGATTTTACTTCGTTCGGAGCCTAAGTCGACTCCTACTCGAAGGCCCGCGATCCTTGATCGCTTCCGGTGGGCAACAACTATAAGCTCGTTAAAAGATTACAATTATGAGTACAAATAAAAGCTATCAAAAATTATACCGACAACAAGAGATGCTAATTCTGAAGCTTCGGGTCGTCGGGTACTTGTAGTAGCACTTTGGAGCGTCTTTTAGAGCAGCGTGTTGATGAAGGATCACTTAGAATTCGTTGTATCTTGAAGCTGTACCTCAACCCTCCTTTTATATGCGGTTCCGGGCGCCTGGATCCCTTCCGGGCGCCTGGAGTGTGACGTGGCCAACCAACCAGGATGCTCCACGTGGCGAAGTCGCACAGGGGATAGAATTTGGTCCCGGGCGCCCAGATCCATCCCGGGCGCCCGGACAGCCTTTTTTCAGCAGGTTCCTCACCTGCAAACAAAAGTTAGTCCGAGCAAAATACCCCACCCGGACCTCCGGGCGCCCGGACAGCCTTTTTCCAGCAGGTTCCTCACCTGCAAACAAAGGTTAGTCCGAGCAAAATACCCTGCAAGACAATGTTATAATATGATAAAACACAGTAAGTAATAATTGACAGTCTTCGGACTGTCCGAGTCTGACTTTGGATTTCCTCCCGGAAACCCTAGGTCGACCCGACGCCTACTGTTCCCTCTGCGGGGAACGCGTCCTCACCTACTCCACTCAGGAGATTACCTGTTGTCATTCGATCCTCCAAATCGACTGGACTTTTGCTCAGCACTCGATGCTTCCGGACTTTCTGCTGGACATCCGCTTCTCCGGCTAGTCCAGTCTTTCACCTGGTTCGCGACACCAGGACTTTTTACCTAGGGTTACCACCCCCTAGGACTTTTGCCTGAAGCTATCGACCTGCCAAGACTTTCTGCATAGGGTTACCACCCCCTATGACCTAGGGTTACCGCCCCCTAGGGTTTTCCCTTTGCCTAACCGCAGCTAGGACTTTCCTGAAATCCTCAAGTAGACTTGTTAGACTAAAAAACATCTTAACTTTGAATTCTTTGCCGTTATCAAAACACGAGTTCGATCGTCGGATGCTTCCCGCACCAACAAAATAATGTACCAAAATTCATACATAATTAAATAAAAAAAAACATCCATTTTAAATTTAAAATATTTATAATATTAAATAATATAACAAATATTTTAAATATTACTTATTTAAGTTAATAACTAATATAAATTTATAATATATAAAATGCACATAATAAATTTAATTAAATTAAATAATATTAATTTATAATATTTAGGAATATTTTAAATATAAATTTAATATTATAATAGATTATATTGAAGGAAATAGTTTTCTAAAGTAGAAAAGATAGGGAAAAAAACTCGCACTTGTGACGTTTAGTTTAAGGGTTTAGGAATGAAGGAATCATTCCCAAACTTTATATTTGGTTGATGGGAATGGAATCAAGATTTTGAAATAAAACCTAAAAATATATGTATTGATGAAACTCACTCTTCCCTTGGATTTTAATAGGAATGAGAATAAAAATTAAGTTTTGGACAAAAATATTTTTAATATATTTGTTCAATTTTACTTTCTCTCTCCTCATTCTCTCATGATATTTTCTCTCTCCTCATTTTCTCTCATCATATATTCTCTATCATTTTCTCTCTGTATTTTCTCTCATTACTCTCTCTCCTTATTTTCTGTCTCTTTATTCTCTTCTATCATATTTTCTCTTTCATCATACTTTCTCTCCCATTACACATTCTCTTCTCATTTTTTTCATTTCACTTTCTCTCTCATAATACTTTCTCTTTCTTCAATTTCTCCTACCACACTTTCTCGTATCATTTTCTCTCATCACACTTTCCCTCTCTTCATTCTCTCCCATCACACTCTCTCTCCTCATTTTCTCTCATTGCATTTTCTCTCTCAACATTCTCTCTCTCCTCAATCTTTACTCATTTTCTTTCGTCACACTTTCTCTCTCTTCATTTTTTCTTATCATACTTTCTCTCTCAACACATTTTCTTTCTCGTCATACTTTTGCTCTTCTCAATTTCTCCCTATCACACTCTCTTCTCATTTTCTCTCACCACACTTTCCCTATTTTCATTTTTTTTCCATCATACTTTCTCTCATCATTCTCTCTTATCATATTTTTTTCTCCCATTTAATTTTCTCTCACATCTAATTCTAATTTCTCTTATTTTTCTCTAAAGATAAAAAAAAATTAAGTTCATTTCCATTAAAAATATTTAATTAATTAAATATTATTTTTAAAAATAATACCTAACCTTATACTTATTCTTATTTTATAATATTATAATATCTATTCTCATTCTAATTTCACTAAAAGCCATCTAAATTTAACTGACACAAAAAATACAAATTTAAAGTATGTTTAGTGGCTTTTTTTATATTAAAATGGTGTAAAAACGGACTGTTATAATTACTGCAGCCAAATGTATAATTACTGCAGCCAAAGGTAGGGTTGTAAATAAGCCGAGTCGAGCCGAGCCGAGCCGAGCTTTACGGTGTTTAAATTTATTTGATAAGATAATCGAGTCGAGCCGAGTCAAGCTTAAAATGAACCAAGCTTTTGAAATGAGTGTTCAAGCTTGGCTTGGTTTATTTTTTATGAGCTTGAGCTTGTTTGAAACTTGGCTTGAGCTTGGTTCGTTTAGATGTTATCAAGCTCTCAATTAAAGCTTGGTTTGAGCTTGGCTTGAGTTTGGTTCGTTTAGATGTTATCAAACTCTCAATTCAAGCTTGGGTTGAGCTTGGTTCAAGCTTGGTTCGAGCTTGGTTTAAGCTTGGTTTGAGCTTGGTTCGTTTAGATGTTATCAAGCTCTCAATTTAAGCTTATTTGATTGTTTGAAACTTTTAATTGTTTGATTGGTTATTAAGATTGATAATTTAAATTTATTTATTCATTTTATTTTATTATTTATTTAGCATATTGAAAAGAATTTTATTAATAAATATTGTTCGTGAACATTGTTCACGAATGTTGTTCGCGAACATTGTTCACGAACGTTAACGAACTGAATACATATGTGTTCAAGCTTGTTTGTTTAGCTTAACGAATTGTTCAAGATTATTTGTTTAATTAATCTAATGTATATTGAACGAACATAAATAAATTTTTATCAAGCTGAACACTAAATTTGTTCATGAATACTTGATTCATTTATCGCCTAGCCAAAGTTCCTGCGCCACAAATGTATGTCACCACCTTTTTTTTATTATTATTTGATAAAATTATTATTTAAAGAAAAATCTAATAGTGCGAAAAAGGACGGACGCACTTTGTTGATGTTTGGTGGCTGCGTGGCAGAAAAGGGCAGCACTTTTCGCATCTAGTGGCCAGAAATTTCTCTCTATCCTGCCCAATTTCTGTGGTTCCAGATATTTTCTTTTTACAGATTTTTTTTTTTAATATAATTTGCCCTCCCAATTCAGCAATTTTTTGTGGCTGCAGATATTTTGTGGAGATTTTTTATTCTTCCATCTCCGTCTGCCATTTAATTCAATTTGACATATAAATTTAAATTATTCAAAACTAATTAATATTATTAAATGATATTAAATATTTTAAAAATCCATTCATATTTTATAAAATTAAATATAATAATTAAAAGAGGTTATGAGCATTTTGAGATCCATCTAAAATTTAACAAATATTTTTAAATTTTTTAATAGTTATCTATCCAATGATAAATCTCATCCATATATTAATATATCAGTTAATGCTCACTCTAAATATTAAAATATAAAAAAATATTATTTAATTTACATGATTCTTTAATTATTTTCCCCCTTCCTTACTAATTTTACTAATTTTTTAAGTGGAAGAGTTTTTAAGTGTAAGAGTAAGTGTTGGTCGGGAAACACTTTTATCATATAGAAGTGATTATTGGTAAAAAAAAATTTTAAGTGCATTCAGACTCTAAACTAAAGAAAAGATGTTCTATGGAAATAAATCGAGCTAACTTTTTTCTTAATTTTTTATCATAATACATAAAATAAATTGAAATCGATGTCTCCATTAGTCGAAAAAATATAGATAATTGTATTTGAGAACGTTCGATTCCATATTCCATAGGGTGTTTCATTTCTATGTGTCGTTTCAATGACCCATAGTCACCCTTGATTGAAATTTATAGGATGTTTTGCAATATTTACATTTTACACGTAATTCTCCGAACTGAAGAGTGACATTCTCAAAATATTTAGTAAAAATAAATAATTTTAAAGGAGTATCTTGAACCTTAAAAGTATCACCATCAATACTTCCTTGTGTCTTGAGTGTCAAAAGTTGCTGGAGCTATAAATTAAATATTGTGATCTACATTTAGTTTGATTATTTTCTTGCCCCTTCGTGAAAGAAATGATGAACCTTCTTCTATTATAATTATAGAATTGAAGGCGAAAGTGATCAAAATTCTAGAATTGAGAATGAGAGTAGAGAAAATAGTGTGAAAATGATGAAATGAACTACTTATTTATAGAGTTTGGAGAGTAACGAACACTAAATTATATGTTGGTACAATTGTTCTCGGGTCAAGATTGACCAAGTTGACTAAGCTGGAATTAACTCGAGTTTGAGTTTGATGTTTGCCAATATGTGGGAGAGAAGTCAATTATGTCAAGGAATGATCGAATACTTGATTGAGAAAGTCCTAACTAGAAGTTAGACAAGAGAAAGTTCTAATTGAAGGTTAGACAATAAAAAGTCCTAATTGGAGGTTAGACAATAGAAAATTCTAATTCGAGGTTAAGCAACGGAAAGTCCTAACTGAGGTTAGGCAAAGGAAAGTCATAACTAAAGGTTAGACAACAAAAAATCCTAACTAAAAGTTAGGCAAGAGTAGGAAGTCTACTGAGTAACTAGTTTTAACTGGGGGTCAAGAGAAGTTCTAACTGAAGGTTATGTTGCAAAGGTGAGTAATCTACCGAGTAATTAGTCCTAACTGGAGGTTAAACAAGGAAAATCCAATGAAAAGGTTGGCAAGAGAAAAATCCAAGTAGGTCAATAATGGTCGAATATTTGGTGAGAAAATCTAAGTGGCCCAAAGGTTGACTGAACACTTGGTGATCGGAAGTTGGCAAGGAAAAATTCAAGTGAATCAAGGAGGACCGGACACTTTGTGAAGAAGCCCTGACCGATCAAGGTTGATCGAATGTTAGGTAACGATAAGTTCCAATGATTCACGAATGACTTTAGGGTTGGGTAAAGGAACCCTAAACTTGGGTTTATATTTTAAGATTGAGCAATCGATTAGTTCAATCAATTATGAGCTTTGCAAGAGCACAGTGAGGATCGGAATCAATTGGGTGATGTGTTTTCGTGAGAGCACAGTGAGGGCCGAAATCGATTAGTCAATCGATTGGGCTTAGGCCAATCTATTGAGTCAATTGATTGGAGTGTTTTTCGCGAGAATAGAAAATTTTTGAATCGATTGGGTCAATTAATTAGAAGTTGTCAATTGATTGATATGACTCATCAATCGATTGGACGAGCGAAAAAGAGCCATTTTGTAGGTTTTGAACGATTGAGGTAACGTGATAATTGATTGGGGATGAGACTAATCGATTAGGAGACATCGAAAAATCCTAGAAAAGGGTTTTCCGTGGAGTTTCTTTGAAGCCAGTTCTTGAGAAGTTTAAAGTGAAGTGTTGTTGCATTTCCAACCGATCAAGAAGCATTTCCAAGTAAGAAGAATGTAAGATTCATGTAAAGTTGTTTGTATTTATTGTATTTGCTTACATTTCTTGTTGTATTCCCATGCTCACGTTTGTACGAGGCTTCTCCACCTTAGAGAAGAAAGTTTCAAAGTAAAGCTATGAGTAAGTAGACCCTTGAATTAGTCAATTCAAAGAGGTGGATACCAAGAAAAATCCAAACATTAATATTGTGATGATTATTCATTTCAAGTTTTCACGAAACGAGCTATTCATCATCCCCTTTAGTTCATACATGTCCTAACATTATGGTCATTGATAAAAAAAATGATCAAATAATCTCAACTATACCAAAAAAGAAAAACCCTCTCCTTAATGGCTAGAACCACCCGTTAATCGATGGTTCAAACGATTATAATTAAAAAAAAAATTGAACGGCCGGTTTATTTTAACAGTTTGAACCGCAGATTTGAATTGACTGTTAACCACTGGTTCCGATGATTAATTGGGCCCCTAAATCATAATCGAACTGAGTATAGTTCAGATTCAGTTAATCGATTCGATCCATCCATCGATCCATTCATCGTCCACTTCTTAAGCCGACGTGCTTGATCAACTCCCACACAGAATGGATTAGCCCTCCTCATGGTACTTTTACGAATGTTCAGTCGCCGTCATGTGTATTATTGTTGCTTGCCTCGTTCCTTCCCTTTACTTTGTCACCTAGCCTTTGTCCCCTAATTACTCGCCCTGCTTCTCGTTGACCCCACTTGGTTCGACTCCCTCGATCCAATTTGCTCCTCAATAATCGGCATAGAAAATAAAATTAAAAATCCCTCTTCTACGCAAACCTTAAACTAATGTTAGTTTTCTTTTTTCTTTCTTTTGTAGTGTTGTTACTTAGATTTTGAGCCAATAATATGCTTTAGAATTTTTATTTTTTGCTACTTGATTAATAACATTTGGGATGAAAAAATAATTGGTTTCATAGCTCATCTATTTGTCATCGAGTCATGACTTCAGTATTTTCAAGTTTAGATTGTTAGTTTTAAAACTTAAAAGTTATTTATTTATTTTTTATTCGTGATTTTGGTTAGATTATGACTTGATTTAGAAATTATATATTATTTTTTACCAATTTGATAATAATTACTAATTAGAAATCTTAAATTAGAGGTTTTATTTTTTACTTGCGTGGTAAAGTTTGGGCAATTTTTTAAAATACATTTATTATATATATTCTTATAATTTATTATTGTTAATCAAAAGTTCATTTTTTTTATTATTTCATTAGGAGACACTATATTTAATGGACTATCATGCATAGATTTTTAAAAAAAATCCAGAGCTAGAAAAATAAAATAATAAGTTACAGTTGAAAATTTTGATTTTTAACCCCTACTTACAAATCCTGAAATAAAGATTATAACTTATGCTTATATAATGTTGACATTGGGATTAAGTTCCAAGGATATATTTGTAAAAAGGTCTATGTCAACTTTTATGCTATGAATTATCAAAATAAAAATTCAGAGAAAGTCAATTTAAATGGTTCAATCTTTCATGATTTAAGGAATTTGATGATTGATATATATAATATAGAAAAAGATGTTATATATTATTTGTATTGCTATATCTTCAAGATATTTAAGGGAAAATAAGTGGGAGGAGAGACTTTTGCTAGTGAAGGATTCACAAATTAAAAGAGTAAAGATAACTTAAATATTCATTTGGCCAGCATAACAATAAAAACCTTAAAACTATCATATTCGTTCAATGCTTGGATTGATTGTATTAGAGTTTTGTTGTGAAAAGAAAATTCATTTTAGGGCTACAACAAAACTGAAGGTAGGTTCTGTTAATCCAGATAACTTTTTATCGAACTAGAGTTTTTGAGTGTTGAGATTAATGATTGATAATAAAAAAAACTCCTAAAAATTACAAGTTAACATCACTTGATATTCATAATTAAAGATATAGTGAGTGCTTGTGCAACTAAAACAATTAATGTTATTGTTAGAGATATTGGCGATTCATTGTTGATCTCTATTTCAGTTGATGAATCTTGTGATATTTCAAGAAAGGAACAAATACTAGTTTTTTTTTTTGTTGGAACAAACAATCTATTGCCGGAGATTTTTGGAGATTTAGTTGAATTTAAAATTACATAGAATTTAAATTCAACTTACAATAGAAATGACATGAGCGGATAATCTCAGGCTGCCAGCAGAGGCTGGTTTCTGCTACGTGCACGAAGAGCGACAGATCAGACTCAGTCGTCGAGTGACCAGATTTGTGTTACCAAGCCGAGCAGTCGAGAGCATAGAGTCCGATTGGACAGAGTAGCCGTCCAACCAGAGAGATCGACCGAGTAGTTGGTCGGACGGGCAGTTAGGTCGGTCGGGCAATATGGCCGAGCGGGCAGAAAGGCTGACCGGGCAGTACGGTCGGGCAGTAAGACCGATCGGGTGATATGGTCGGGTGGACGGACATGCCTGGCGAGAGGCAGGTCGAGCGAGCAGACAGGCATGGCGCGAGGTAGGCAGGCTGGGCGGACAGACAAGTCTAGTGAGAGGCAGGCCGGCGCGGCGGGAAGCGACATGCCAGTCGAGTGAAGCGACGGGCTAGGCGTTTGGGCGAAGCGACAGGCCGGGCGTTCAGGCGAAGCGACAGGCCGAGCGATCAGAGAAGTCGATCGGGTGGACGAAGAGACCTACCGAGCGAGTGGAGAGGTCGGTCGAGCGAAGGAGCCAATCGGGCGGACGAAGAGATCGGACGAGCTGACCGAGCCCTGCGAGAGTCGCAGTTTCCTTGAAACAGATTCGCCCCACCTCTGGTTGTGTTTCGAGACTTACTCGGGTAATCTGTTTCCCAAGATACAGTGGTTGACTGTGATTCCACCAAACACTAGTGGTCACGATGAACTGAGTGACACTCGATGTAGGTCCCTTTGGAGGCCGGTAAGAGGGGAGGGGTAAATTGTCCTGAAAAATAAATTCAACCTTTCTCGGATTTTCAAATAAATAGCACTTGTAATTAAAACAAAAGGAGACTAATAAAAAGAGAACAGACACAAAAGAGTTACTTGGTTTGCAATTAAAGGATTGCTAATCCAAGGAAAGTATGACGCACTATCTGACGATCTCCTTCGGGCGGAGTAGTCTCTTTACAATGTTGACAGCACAAAAGAAAATGTAGAACTAAAAGAACTGGATAACAAGTGAGTTAATTGAATTGTGACAATTAGTGCTATATTTATAGCATTGTTCGGGGCGCTCCGAAGGGTTCCGGGCGCCCTGGGGGAGATAAAACTTTATCCCGGACGCGTCGGTTAGCGTCCACCTCATTCGTGATGAAATTAGGTTTCGGGCGCTTGGAACCCCAAAGTCAACTCCGATTGACTTTTTCGGTCGGGGTCCTCTGTTCCGTTTCAACTCGTCTCGGTCCAGGTCTTCAGCTCCGGCTCCATTAGCTTAGGTGATCTCGGCCATTCGGAATATGGCTCACCCGAACCCAAGTTCCGGCCTTCTCCTCGAGCAGCCTTCCTCCCCCATTTCTCGTCCCTCAAACGTCGCGTGCGTTCTTCTCGTCCACGGATATACTCTTCCGCGGTACCACGTCCCTTGGACGCACTGAGCCCGTTGGCTCTCTCCCGTGCCGTCCTTCTCGCTAACCTTGTCTTCCGCTCGACTTCCTGTGCTCCTAAGTTCCTGCACACTTTGACACAAGGGTTAAACCAAACATGACCTAACTCAACTTGTTTGATCACATCAAAACACCTTAGGGTTTCAACACTCGATTGCTTTCACAGACACTCCGTCGAGCAGGAGTTGGAGGGTAACGAAGCTTTCGCCTCCTTATACAGGAGCTCAGATCTAACAGTAGCAAAAATATTTACGTGCGTTCTTCTCGTCCACGGATATACTCTTCCGCGGTACCACGTCCCTTGGACGCACTGAGCCCGTCGGCTCTCTCCCGTGCCGTCCTTCTCGCTAACCTTGTCTTCCGCTCGACTTCCTGTGCTCCTAAGTTCCTGCACACTTAGACACAAGGGTTAAACCAAACATGACCTAACTCAACTTGTTTGATCACATCAAAACACCTTAGGGTTTCAACACTCGATTGCTATCACAGACACTCCGTCGAGCAGGAGTTGGAGGGTAACGAAGCTTCCGCCTCCTTATACAGGAGCTCAGATCTAACAGTAGCAAAAATATTTACGTGGCAAAATGTTGGTTGTTCCACTTGGGCAAATTTTGCTCCTACCAGTCCGGCATTCGGCGTGCGCATGTCGTGTCCGCACATGAGTCAACATGGTTTAGTGCAATTCTAGCCCTGAATTTGCACCCCACCCTCTACGCACCCACGAGTGTGAGAGAGTCTCTCCCCACCTCTCCCCATGCTTTTGTTCACATTCTCAATGTATGTGAATCAATATAAATCAACCAACATGCCATGAAACTCCCAATGTGGGACTAAAGCCCCATTTACAATGGAACTTCTTTGCTCTTCCACCTCTTCTCTATACACATCACTTATATCCAACATTTTTTTGAGTTATGTGAATAGTAGTGGCGTGTAAATGTATGCTTTATTGGAATTGAATATGTTACTTGTACTATAACACTCCTATTGAAAATTATCATTGATAAGATATTTTCTAAATATAATTTAAGTATGTCTAAGTTGAGAGGATAGAACTTTGATGGAACAAGTAATATGTAAGGTAAATTTAAAGGTCTTAAAATACCCATTTTAAATGAGAGCCCGTGCCCATTTTACATATATTGTTTTGCATATCAACTTCAACTAACTCTATAGTTGTGGCTAAGAAAAAATCTTCTGATTTCTAATTTCTATCGTATTATTGGTGATGTGGTAAATATTGTTAGATCATTTTGCAAACGCTCTGATCTTATTTAGGAGAAAAATTTAGATTTTATTATTGAGACATAGGAGAAAGGTGATATTTAAAGTGGTTGGACATTTAATCAAGAAACTATCCTTCAACGTGCTGGAGATACACATTGAGAGTCATATTATAATTCTTTGATAAATTTGATTTTTATGTTCTCTGTTGTTAGTGATGTGCTTAAAATAATTTTAGAAGATGATTATAGTTCTCCTGGTATAAGTATGCAAACACCGACTCTAAAGTATGAGAAATGATGATTGATATTCATTTTTAGAAATAGTTAACTATTTTTCCAACAACATTATATTAATGTTCTCAAAATGGATGATATGCTTGTACATTAAGCACCACATGGCCATCCTCATCACAATCCACCAAAAGTGACAAGTTTGCATCATTATCATGTTGATATATTCTATGATGTTATTTGATCATGTCCGGAATCTGAGTCAGATGTTAGCCGGATGAACTGTTGCGGGTGTTGACGGAGGGGCTACTAGAACACCCTTCTCGTATGCGCCTACAAGAATGGACTCCCACATGGCACTGACAGACGACGATGATTGAGCCGGCGGTACTTGAGCTCTACGCACACTCAGACAAGTACACAGAATGTTAGAAGCACGAAACTAGGGAAAAAGTCCTCTGAGCAGACCCTCCGACGTTTAAGTCAGGTACTTTTTCCCTAGAAGAACAGTGTATAAAAAAGAAAGAAAAGTAGAAGTCAAGTGGGAATGTGCGAGAGAGCGTACCTGCACAAGGGAAAGGACCTCCCTTTTTATATGACAGTGCATACCTTTGGAGGCTGACCGATGTAAGAGAATGTCGGATATCAGGACCTGTCTGGTGATGAACAACACGTGACATCTTCCTGTAGAGTAGAGGAAGGTTTCATTCGCAGGTGACCGCAGACCGTTGGAATATTCTCTGACATTCAACAGTTATTCTCTGACAGACGGTTATGATTCCCTGACTTATTGTCGTGTAGCACCTTCTAAACCGACCTTTTGTCCCGACCGGGTATGAATAGGACAGCTCAGGCTGATATGTCGGGTATGACACCTGGTCTAAACCTTGAGGGGTCGAGAGCTGTGGTGAGATCGTCCAAGACCCGACCAGGAGTTGGCTGATCGAGAGTTAACTTACTGAGAGAAACATGTTTGGATGTAACCGAGCCGTGAGAACCCGATCAGTCAGATCCAGATCAAATATTACCCTCGATCGCCCACCATGCCTTAGACCAGGGTGTCTCAGATCTGGGGTCCTGGTATGTGAAAACTTGACTGGGAACCATGTTGCTGACGTCGTCACACGGTCCTACTTCTTCTTTCCTTAACTGTTGACAGCCACACCGTCTTGACCTTTGACTAATACGTCCTTTTGACTTCTGACTGTTACGTCCCCTTGACTTCTGACTGCTACTTTTTCTTGATTTCTTACTATCACGTCTCCTTAACTTCTGACTGCCTGACTTTATTTGACCCCACCATTATGCACCGTATCATTATTGTTATGCAACTTCAATAATTAAATGATCGTTTTTCTTAAGCAACTATGAAATTACTCCTCTATATAATTTATTTTTGTCCACAAAACTCTTTTGGATTTTTGATAAGAAAAAATTAATGCCATTAGTTGAATTTTATCTACAAGATTTGATCTCATCATACTTGATGATCAACTTGAAATTTATATATGTGATATGTGTTTTTACAAAATATTTTAAGGATTGAAAAATCTTGATGATCTTTTAGATAAATTAATTACGTCAAAAAACAATATAGTATACCTGTTGATTTATAAGTTTTTGACATTAATATTAATTCTACGTAGAGTGATTATTTTATTCTATGAGAATTATAAAAGATTAATTGAATAAGTGATAATTAAATTAATAATATATATATATATATATATATATATATATATATATATATATATATATATATATATATATATATATATATATATATATATATATATATATATATATATAAAAGAGTTCAACGTTCCTCTTGTCCACCTTTTTTTTTTTTTTTTCGCATGAATTTGTCAACATAACAATAAAGTGCAGATTATCCAGTCTACTCTTCACACCTCGACCACTAATCTTTTTCAAGCCCCTGCCAGCCAGATATTTTCCTGGATTTTTTTATTCATTTAATTAATTTCACAATCGATTTTCCTTCAAACATATTAAATAGAAAACAGATTCCACGAATCCAGTGGCCGTAACTCTTTTTATCTAATTTTATTTTTTTTCCCTAAAAAAATAAAAGAAAGAACACGGCCTACCTTCCATTATAAATAGGCAGCCAAAGGCTCCTGCGCCACAAATGTATGCCCAAAGCCTTTTTTTTATTATTATTTGAAGCAAAATCTAGTAGTGCGAAAAAGGACGCACGCACTTTGGCTGCGTGGCAGAAAAGTGCAGCACTTTTCGCATCTAGTGGCCAGAAATCTCTCTCTATCCTGCCCAATTTCTGTGGCTCCAGATATTTCTTTTTACAGATATTTTTTTTATCGTTTGCCCTCCCAATTCAGCAATTTTTCGTGGCTGCAGATATTTTGGGGAGATATTTTATTCTTCCATCTCCGTCAGCAATTTAATTCACCCTTATCTCAAGAGTTCTGCCCGGTTCCTCGTCATCACACGGCATTGCACTTTATTTTCTTGATCAATTTTTTTTTATGTAACTTTAAATTGCATCGGCTAGAAAATGAAAATTTAAAAATTAAAAACAGACGCCTCAATTTAAAAGAAAGATGTTGTTTGTTTTATGTTTTTTTTTTGAAATTATAAATAATTTTATTTTAAAAATATCTTTTAATCCTGTACTATTGTAGTAATTAGGGCTTACACCGTTTAAAAATTATCTAGTAACTATTAGAGACTGCAGCAGTTAGACAATAACTATTATTACTATTTTAAAATGATTTTCATTAATTTTAATTAATTTTGATAAAATTTAAATAATTTTAATTAAATTGGGATATAATGATAATATTAAAAAATTTTAAATTCACCTTAAATATATTATAGCAGATATTAATAATTTTTATATATTATAGTAACTATTAAGTAATTTTTATATAATCTAACAGTTATAGATGATAACTGCTCCAATAACATCTAATTAAGAGGTATTTTGGAATAAAATAAGAGGTGGCTATGTTTTTTTTTTTGAAGAGGTTGAATTTATGATTTGTAATATTTGGGCGGGATTTGTACCAAAATAAAAAAAAAAAGTCAAAATCAGTCAAGATTGAACGAACCGTTATGACGAATCAACTGCAGTTTTGACTTTAGCTCCCACCACGTTGAGAGACGCGTGTCGGAGTTCCAGTGGCGTGAAGCCGCCACCTGTGAGAAATCGAACCGGCGTGCGGGCCGCCGAATCACGTGCCTCCTCGCACACCGGCGCTACGTGGCGGAAAAGGAAAAGGGACCGTCGTGGGTCCCACCGCACTCCCAACTACTGGCCGCTTGTTTTCAATCCGCTTCTCGTGGCCACGGAAATTTCGAGTCCGAGTAATTTGAGTGGCTCGCGAATATTTATGTTTTTTTTTGTGTTAATTTTTTTTATTATTATTAATTGGGCGGATTTTATTTACTTATTTATTTGTAAAGTAACTGACGACGAGTGCTTAAGTTGTTTCCCGAACTGCTCTGGAAAAGGGCAGGAATCAAAGCGGACGACGAAGGAGGCGGCGAGGGTTTGCGATCCGATCTCTCAACCTTTCCGGAATCGAGATCGATGCAGGCGAAGGGGAGAAGCTGCGAAGGCCTGGGAGGAGGGAGAGGGAAAGGGAGACGGAGAGGGAAAAGTGGAGAGGTAGTTGCTACCGAGGAAGAGAAGGCAGATCAGGTACATAGATCACTGCCGCATAACTTTCGTTTCTTTTCCCCCCCTTATTTTTGATCGCCGTTTTTTAATTTAATTGATTTCTAGTTCGACGAGGGCGCTGAGTTTTTTTTAGTGATTTTGGAGCATTGCTGTTGGTCTCTCGCTTGTTGTTGTGTTGTTGGATTGAATACTGTTGATGGAAATATTGGAGTCTAGTGACTTTGGGCTTCTGCAACAGCGAATGGCCTGATTTGATCTGAATATTTCGGATAGCAGAAAATTATAAGAGCTAGGTTTTCAAACTGGTTCGGTTTGATAGGCTTCGATTGAAGTTTTTGGATTGAGCTTTGATATTTTACATTTTGTTATGAATTTCTCATCTTTTTGTTTCTTTAATAAATATTTCTATTTTTTTTAATCGAGTTTAGAAGTGATTAATCCTGGGCTGGTTGATTGTGTTTTTGTAATATTTTTTAAGAAAAATTGCACTAGAATAAAATGTTATTCTAGATATATCGTGTGAGATAGTTAATTCTATCTATATATAACTATTTTGTCCTAATCTAGATGGTCCAATATAGTTAAAATGACTCCAAGCCAATAATAGTTATATATATCTACTAAATTGCCGCCGACATATTTATTATTGTGATTGTTAACAAATACAAATAAACCGATTATATAAAATTTATTGGAATACTACTTCTAAAAGCCTAATATGTTCTTAAGTATATCTCCTTTTTATATTAATATAAATATGCCTAATAGATATCTACTAAATTGTTGCCGAGATATTTATTATTGTGATTGTTAACAAACATAAATAAACCGATTATATAAAATTTATTGGAATACTACTTCTAAAAGCCTAATATGTTCTTAAGCATATCTCTTTTTTATATTAATATGCCTCTTTTTTATTATTGTGATTGTTAACAAATACCAATAAACCGATTATATAAAATTTATTGGATACTACTTCTAAAAGCCTATTATGTTCTTAAGCCTATATTAAGTAAATCAAATTTGTACAGAAAGGACAATTTTGAGGACAGCGATCTAAAATTAGTGCTATCTATCTCTTTTCCTCCACAAATTGGATTGATTTTTAGAGGCAGAGGAAGTGCACAAAACCGAGTATTTGGATTTGTTTATCTAAATTCTCTCCTGATCTTGTGGTGAGGTGTCATAAAATGCATAAAAAACTAGCCCGTACTAGTCTCTCCGTCCCTTTTTTGATATACGGAAAATAACTCTGTAATTTGTGTGGCCACTATGACTATCAGAGATCTTAGCCAATATTTTTTCTATCTCAGTTCTTATCCACTAATGCAAAATCTAATCAATTCCAAATCAGATTAAACTGCGAGCTCATCATCCTCTATATCTTACGAAGAAACTAGTTTTTCTTTGCAAAGAGAGAAGTTGTTATTAAGAAAGAGAGTGTTACCAACAACGCTTACTCCAATGGTCATGCAGATGCAATTTAGATTTTTTTTTTCCCTTCTTCTGTCTCTGTGTGTGTGTGTGTGTGATCCACTTTATTTGATGATTTGCTTTGAATTATCTTTTACATGTATAAGCATTTTTATCTGCATTAAATCTTATAAATGTTGCTCTGATTATGAGAGCAGAGAGGCTCATACGTATCTGTTCTTTGTGAATTCCAGGAGAACTGTTTTCCGTCAATGACAATGAACGACATTAATCTTCCAAACAATCTGCTTTTTGTTAATGTAAGATCATCTGCTGACCAGACTCACTCAGAGGATCTGGCAGTATCAGCATCAGATCCACTGATTAGGGTAATTTTCTCAGCTAAATGTTCAGAATCATGTGATGATTTTTCACTGCTCAAATAGATTCTGAATGGATTGTTGTTCTTCATACTCATTAGGTGAGGAAACCTTACACAATCACGAAGCATCGAGAGAAGTGGACTAAAGAAGAACATGAAAAGTTTTTGGAAGCTATTAAACTTTATGGCCGTGCTTGGCGTCGTATACAAGGTACTTCCCCGTTTGTATTGAATTATCTTCCAATTGGCTCTAGATTTTCTTCTTTTTCCTGATTAAGAGTCTACATGCAGAACATATCGGCACAAAGACTGCCATTCAAATCCGAAGTCATGCACAGAAGTTTTTCTCAAAGGTGTGCTATTATTTTTCCAATAATTTCTCTTTCATTATCTCATCACTGCTGTTGTTGCCTTTTCCCTTTAGATTTGCAATAAAATTCCTGATTTCACCTTCAAATCTAGGTCGACCGCAAAGCAGATACTGGAAAGTCGATTGACATACCTCCTCCGAGGCCAAAGCGAAAACCACTGCATCCATATCCTCGTAAGCTAGGCCATGGGTGCACTGCTACTGTTCCAAATGCAAAGTCACCGGAGAACTCTTCCTTCACAATTCCTTCATTCTCCGAACAAGAGAGTGGTTCACCAGTCTCAGTGCTGTCTTTATTCAGATCTGATACTTCTGGTTCATTCTTCTCAAAGACTCGAAGCATCTGTGCATCACCATCGTCAACTGTGGTCGGTTTAGACCCGATGGACGTTTCAATGAGTGACTCAGAGAACGGATGTTGCTCCCCAACCTCATCAGCTTTGATAGACAACAAGATTTTAGTGCTGGGCCTGGAAACTAGCAGCTCAACTAAATTAGATGAAGCTATGCCGGTACATACATCAATCTCTCTGATAGATCTTTTCTAATTCATTTCAAGAACAAGCTTTTATCAACGTTTAACTGTCATTACAGGTGCCCGACATGGATCCGAAGGATAGCAACACTTCAGTTGAAGCACAACCTACGAGCGTTAAACTCTTTGGAAGAACCCTTCTCATCTCCAACTCTGGAAAAGCATGTTCCTCTAATGATCAGAAAACCAACATGGACACCCATATCCAAGCTCCATCGCTCGCGCACATATCATCCTGCGAAGCTTCATGCCGGCTCACAACAAGCAGTATTGCACCGGATGCCGCAGCGCATTCTATGTGCCACTTTCTGGAGTTCCAAGCTCAAGGTGTCCAAATGAACTCCAACGCCGAAGTATTTGCCCCAGTGCCCTTCTGGAGTTTTTTCGGAAGCAGACTATCTCCTCTCCCATTCACCACCACGCAACAAGACATGAGGGCGAAAAGAAAGGCACCGCTGAACGCCACAGGACATCTAACTATGGAGAAAGAAAATTATAATACTGATACAAGCACAAGCTCAAGCTCAAATTGGAATGAAACTAAAACCGCCATCGACGATGTCAATCGTTCTGTCGAAGGGCAAGGGGTTTCAGCATTGCAGGTGCACAGATGCAGCACCACCCGCAGACTAAAGAGAAGCAAGTACTCGGCTTTCTCGCCTGTCGAAACAACAAACCAGTACATGAACAAGGAGCTCAGTGCCCTAACATAAAAAAGTGAACAATAACAGGGATTACTCACCTACTTCAGTAGATAGACATGCTAACCAGATGCTGTGCTGTAGGGAAAGAGTCTATGACTGTGTTCCTTTTTTTCGCATCTGTGATTAATTTTTTCTGGCGTATGCATCTGCCCTTTATTATTATTATTATTATTATTATTATTATTATTATTAGTTTTCACTTTGCTGTTTGTAATTTAAGGATTATATTATGTTAGGCACTTGTGGCCTGCTGCTTGTACACATGCAACTTGCTGTGCTTTACTAAGAATTTGCTAAAGTGCTTACCACTGGGATTGCTGACATTGCAGATAAGATCTTGTTTTGAAATTTTTAGGTTATCACGTATAATTTTAATTATATGATTATCAGATAATCATATAATCAAAATAAAATATAATTAAAAATTAGTGATTAAATTATTATTATTATTATTATTATTATTATTATTATTAGTTTTCACTTTGCTGTTTGTAATTTAAGGATTATATTATGTTAGGCACTTGTGGCCTGCTGCTTGTACACATGCAACTTGCTGTGCTTTACTAAGAATTTGCTAAAGTGCTTACCACTGGGATTGCTGACATTGCAGATAAGATCTTGTTTTGAAATTTTTAGGTTATCACGTATAATTTTAATTATATGATTATCAGATAATCATATAATCAAAATAAAATATAATTAAAAATTATTTGATTCAACCTATATAATATAACAAAAATTTATTTAGTTGAAATTTTTAATAAATAATCAAATTTAATATTTTATTATATTATCCTCAATTACAAAATCAATCTTACGTTTTTCTTTTTGGGTTTTTACTTTTGTTCCCTGTGTTTTTTTACTTTTCATTTTTACATTTTTATGTGTTTTTTTTTTACTTTTTTCAATTTTTTTCGTTTTATGTGTTTTTTTACGTTTTTTTAAATTTTTTTATGTGTGTTTTTTTTTAAAATTTTTTAATTTGTTTTATATTTTTTTAATTTTTAATTTTTTACGTTTTATTTATTTATTTATGCCCTTTTTCTTTTTATAATTTTTTTCACATTTTTCTCTTATCGAAGGATATTTTTACCAAAAACATTCGTTAATCCTGTAATCAATAAAAATCTTAATTTTTCAAAAATTTTTGATTCCGGATTGTATGTTCCTTTTACTGATGTGTAAGACTATGGATCGATAATCATTAATTTTTTAAATCAAATAAGATTTTTGTTAATAACCTTAGATAGATAATTAAGATTATCAAGGATAATATTTAATTAAATCCACCCTTAGACCTTAGTCCATATCTTTTGGGATGATTGAGGTTTTGCTACTTGCATGTCAAATAAATGAGATCGGATTTCTTGGTTAAAGAAAATAGATCAGGATATGGTCTATAATCAATTGTAGTCAGATCATAATTATGATCTGACCGTAATTAGGTGTGAACCATCCCAATCTATTTTTTTTTATCTGATGTCATTTAGAAAACAGATCTCCAAATAAATTGCTCCAATCGACGGATTGAATATTATTGGTTTCGCCATTACCTGCCGCATTCGACCCTGTTTTAATTAGGGGAATTTCATTTTACAGGGGTTTGTTTTCAAATTATTATCCAAGAATTTTAAAATTTAGATAATCAAAATGCTCCCTTTTATTTTGTTAAACTTTTATCATTTTACCTCTCTACGTTTATATGTATTCAATAAAAAAATCAATCTTTTTTATAATTCAAATGTTTAGATCATACGACTAATTCAAAAGAGACAGTCTTTTTCCTAATTTGCTTGTTGAAAAAATCTAAAATAATTTTATTTTTCTCTAATTCACTTGTCGATTAAACCTAAAATATAATTTATAATCTAAAATATAATTTGTGTATTCAAAAGTCATCTTTTAAAAATATTCATCTCATTTAAAAAAAAATCAAATTATAAACACATGAGCTTGCTTTTATCATCGCAAACAGTGTGCTGGCAGACTGGCAGTTATTTGTCGCACATGATGTTGTCCTCGTTTGCTTATTACTTGTTACAAATAAAATTATTATCCAGAAAAACATTCATTAAAAAAATCTATTTATATTTTCAATTTTTTTTAAAAAAAATAAATACCAAACAAATCCAAAGGCAAAGCCATCAAATATGAAAATCCGCAAGGTGGCCGCCAAAAGCGTCGGATCGAAGACAGACACGTCACTGATCCGGACTAAGCAACCCAAACAGATCTCAACTCTACAAACCAAATCGAACGAACAATAAACACCATCCCACGGATCCCTCCTCTCCTCGCTCTCTATAAATCTCCCCCGCCCACAGCCTTCGGCCGCACCGGCTGTTCACCTTCTCGAATTTCTTGTACTTCTTCTACCTCGTTCGTCGACATGTCCGGCCGTGGCAAGGGAGGCAAGGGGCTCGGCAAAGGCGGAGCTAAGCGCCACCGCAAGGTCCTTCGCGACAACATCCAGGGCATCACTAAGCCGGCGATCCGCCGCCTCGCCCGACGCGGCGGCGTCAAGCGCATCAGCGGTCTCATCTACGAGGAGACCCGCGGCGTCCTCAAGATCTTTCTCGAGAACGTCATCCGCGACGCCGTCACCTACACCGAGCACGCCCGCCGCAAAACCGTCACCGCCATGGACGTCGTTTACGCCCTCAAGCGCCAGGGCCGCACCCTCTACGGTTTCGGCGGCTGATACTTTCCTATTCTCCAGGGTTAGGGTTTGCACTAAGATGTAGCTCCTGAATCATGTAATCAAACATGTGAATGCGTTTTTTTTCCTATCAAGGATGCACTGCTCAACTCGTTTAAATTCCCTACAACTGTTCTTGTGAAAATGCATCAATCAAAGAAGTAATGCTACAAAAGGGAAGAATTTGATGAAGAAACCGCTCTGTTCCGCGAGCTTAAAGTGATCGTCAAACCATCGATATGCACAACACTATTGTAGTATATAAAGTATTAGAAATTGCTCAGATAAATCTTATATCAACAATTAAGTAGGATCGTCACAGAACTCTAAGCTGAGCGAGAAATGCAGCACACAAGTCAAGAAACAATAGCTGAGGGCCACTCACCCTCTGCAGATCGAGGAGATATTTGTCTTCCTTGGTCTTGTAAAGCTGCATGATACATGAATCCATCGACCAGTTTTTAAAATCCAATATGATGGTTATTGGTGGTTAGAGAGAGGATGATCGAGGAAGGTTTTTACCTGCATTTCAAACTTTACCACCAAAAGCTCTTTATCAGCACCTTCAGTTTCGATAGCAGCTTGAGAATCAGCAAAACCTGGGAAATAACGGCACTTCATGTTGTAATGCCCAATCTGTTTCCAAGAAATATTCAGCTCTTGCAGGGCTTTGAGCACCTCCGTCATGATCTCACGAGGATGGGCTCGAGACTGGATGATCAAAGTTTTGCATATTAAGGACTAATCGAACAACTTGATTTAGAGAGGGGAGCAAATGAGCACCTGAAGACCAAGAGCCCATTTCCTTTCAGAAGCAGGGGAATGTGGTGCTCTTGGATTAATCATCCCCTGTTGTTCCATGTAACCAGGTTGGCGATGTGGAGCTGCCATGCCACTTGAATTGGTATTCAAATAATCCTGCAAAACATGTATTTAATCCTGAATAAGCAGCCAAATAATTCGCAGTTGCGTGATCGAGTTATAACAGTTTGAATACCATGGTTTCTTGAAAATCACCACCGAGATAGCCACTCGTCGTGCGGAAATGATTGTCCACAAGCAAGTAGTAAGAAACAGTTGCCTGATTATGAACACTGATGGATTCAGTTATAGTCCCATACTATGAAGTTGCTAACTCAAGGAAGCTCTTTGATTGAATGAAATACCTCATTCTGTATCCTGTTATGAAGAGACTCGACCAACTGGTTCTTGTCGAAACCCATCTTAGTCACCTCCAGAAGGATGTCTTCATCGATCTGTAAGGATGGTCAACTGTTTGTCAGAAAGATTGTAGAATCTTCAAATCACCTACTAAAAACCAGAAGACAACCTTGCAGAACAGTGAGAGATTTTAGAATCTTCAGCTACCAACTGTTTTCACACTTTGCTGTTTGGAGACTATTCTTTGCTTATTACTTAAACAACATTCTTAAAAACTAAATATTAGAATGAGAATTCCTTAGAAATAACTACTTGGAGTTCTTATCTGAGCTATCACAACCTAACAGAAACAAGTATTAACATATTGTCATCAACCAAAGCAATAATAACCAATCAGAGTAACAACTAAAAACTCCCCACCTTTTTAGCTTGTTGTGAAGTATCTGGTGGAGGAACAGCTAGATAGCGAGGAAGACGAATCTTGAACCATGCATGTTCACGGATCTGAGGAATGGTTATTCTCTTCATAGGATCAACAACCAGCATTTTAGGAATCAAATCTCGGGCAAGAGCAGACAAATGGCTAGGAAGAGTATATATACCTCCCTAGATTATTGACAATAGTGAATCCGTCAGTGTATTATGTTTATGGATGGTAAAGAGATTGTGTATTGTTATAGGATTTCTTGCCTTTATCTTCTTGAATAAGTTTGGAATATTCTCATCGTCAAAGGGAAGGGTACCACAAAGAAGAGCATACAGAATGACACCACAACTCCAGACATCAACCTCAGGTCCAGCATAAAGTTTTCCAGAAATGACCTAAAGAGGATGAACTCATCACAGTACAAATCAAAGTAAATGGAGAAATGAAACATGAAACATCAAAATTTCTAAATACCTCAGGAGCAGCATAATTTGGGCTTCCACAGCTAGTCTTCAGAAAATGGCCATCACGCATAACGTTACTTAAGCCAAAGTCAGCAATTTTAACATTGCACTTTGAATCCAACAACAAGTTCTCTGGCTTCAAGTCCCGATGAGCAACCATGTTTCTGTGGCAGTACTCAACACCAGATATAATCTATTTGGTGAAGACATATGTTTTTGACAACAAAAGAAGGAAAGGAAGTCAGGCGTGTTTCAGTTATTAGAGAGGGAAGTCAGGCATATTTCAGATTATTAGAGGGAAGTCAGGCATGTGCAGAAGATTAGAGAATGTACTAAAATTTATCAATATGTACTAAAACTGACATCAATATCAATATGCCGTTGCCATGTAAAACAACACAAATTCTCAATGAATCTTCAACGAAAGACACACTGAACAGGAAAGAAAACAGAGACTAATTCTTGAAAGTATCTGGAAAAGACAGATTTTTCCTGCTTTTAAACGTGCTCAACCAAAACATGTGCCAAACAAACAAAAATAGACTACCAGCCATTAGATAATGAAATGGGAAATTTGATTTTTCAGATGCATCCAAGGACAAGGTACGAAAAGCATGAAATTCTCAAGTACCTGTTGGAAGAAGCGGCGAGCTTCAACCTCCTGTAACCTTCCTTTTTCAACAATATAATCAAATAGCTCGCCGGATTTAACATACTCCATCACAACAAAAATGTCTGAATGTGTCTCAATCACCTCATAAAGTCGTATAATATGCGGATGCATAAACAACCTTAATATTTTGATCTCTCGTCTCACTGCAAAACAAAAAAATGTCACCTAGAAATATCAATTAAACAATGTCAACATAGAGTGTAAATACTGAAAAGAAATGATGACGTATATGGAACTTATGTCTGAGTTTCTCCAACACATCATATGGCAAAATCAAAGTCATGGACATCTAAGAATATTGGTTGTTTTAAGTGTATAACAAGATGGTGTTGCATGTCTTAATCACTGATCTCAGAAGAGAGAAGAAAATCTTCAAATTACTAGTTGTTTTATTAATGCTTGAATGATGAAAACAATAAGAAGCCTATCCATAGGCATTACAACAATCCCATAAGAATCTAAGGTTTCTAGATGCATTAAAAGTGAAACAATAGACTTAGTTTTATGCAGTAATAAGATAAAATTTAAAAAAAAAATCTAATTTATTAAATAGTCTATTTTTATTGCACTATTTTCCACCAGCAAACACTCAACTTTGAATGAGTTGAAGGACATCATTAATAAAATATTCCTCAAGTAGAAATAAAATATAAAATTGAAAATCAGACCATGATTTGACTTGTTTTAACATAACATGTTTATGACATCAAGAGTATTATGGCCAATGATCCTACTCCATCTTAGACAAATTTTAGTCATGTTTTAAATTAAATTTTGTGACCTTGAGTAATTATCTTACTAATAATACATTTTTTGCATGCTTTCAATTTGCATCATTAGATCCCTATATCTAGGTTGTTTGCAGTGAAAAAGATCATATAAAGAAGAGAAACAGATTAGGAACATTTGTAATGAAATATAGAAAATTGTGAGAGTGCATTCATACCTAAATGATAAGAAAGGACATCATAATATTTTACATTCTCTAATTGAAGAGTGTATGTTGTGCATTAAACGATTGTTGTGTTATAATATTCATGTCAAATCTGTCTCCTTTGACTTATGCTTCAAGATCATGTATTTTACCATGTCATGCGTGAGAAACTAGGAAAACATTGTATCAAGTATGCCTCGTGGTAACAAGCCATCTGTTAAGATAGTTATATAAAAAGGCATCTGAGAGAAAAATGTGTTATTCATCTCTGAGAGCATATAAATCTTTCTTATATCATTTACTTGATTTAGGTGCAGAAGAATATTAATAAAATTATAATCGTAGATGAATAATTGTAATCATCTGCAGGGAAAAGAAGTTTATGATTAAAAAATTTAAAGCTTCTTTTGAAGGATTCCAAGAGCCCAAGCTATTGAATTACTAGGTCCAATGAGCCTAATCCAGACTAACGACACGAGCACAAGTAAAAGGCATACACAATAAATGAAAGACAAGCACCAAAAGGCTGTTGGTCGATATGGCTAAAATGGGCAGAAGCATATTGCAGCAAAGGCATTGGCAACCAGCTAATGCTCTGATGAGGATACCACAACACTAAGGAAAATTCAGGCTCCCTCATTAGTCACTTGGACAGTCGAAAGAAGGTTTCCTTGGTACATAAGCACTATTATAAATAACTTGGCATAATTATTTGGTTTTAACCTAGTTCCAATGCCTCATTTTATTATGGTATTAGGTCATTGCATATATTCCAAGACTTGAAATTTGATGTGTGATTAGGTCCACTGGCTTTGCCATTACAGACATTATATGAACGTAGATATGAAGAAAGTGAAGGTATTTTTAAGAATATATGGAATTAATATTCCAGTAGTGGATTCTTCATTGATTGAAGAACTGATAACAAAATTTTACCTGTAAATTGTGCAATGGGAAGTAGATTTTATTTTTATCCATTAGCTGTTCTCCAATAACATGAAATACACACAATTTAATTGGATAGATCGCTAGATGAACTTGCTACACATCATACAAACAGATGATAGAACTCTAAAAAACAAAAGAATAGAAATCAACTGAATTTTCTATAGAAAGTTGCCATATTCGAGGTGATCATTGTGAACCTCTTATAAATGATACATCAAACCGCTAGCAAAGTGTTTATTGATATTTTTTTTAGTAGCTCAATAAATATATTCAAAATGGAGGAGGATCTAGATAACAAGAACATGAAGAGAAAAACAATCCTAGCAATGCCATACCTTTTTCTTCCATTTCCATACTCTTTACTTTCCGACGGTTCAGGATCTTGATAGCAACCTTGTGGCCGGTCAACAAATGCTCTGCAATTTTAACCTTACCAAATGATCCAATGCCAAGAGTCTTTCCTAGCTTATAATTTTGCAAGACCACATCAGCGCTGCTACCTCTACCAGATCCTTCCATTTTGAGTCTGAAATAATATCAAAAGAAAGCAGTTAAGCGTGTTTGCTCACATCATTTAATTAGGAGATGGAGGTTGAGCAAGCGTACAAGCTTAACAATGAAGAAATTTCAATAGTTTAACACAATTGAAACTGTAGGTGCAATCAAATTAATGCCGTGAAAAGAACAAAGCTCAAACCCATATATTAGGTGACAAGAAATTTTTTTTTTAGAAGATTTCAACCAAGCATAAGTAACAATCAAATTCTTATAAAACTGCACAGATAAATGCCTATAGACTGTAGAAAACAATCGATGGCAGCATGTCATAATATAAACTTTCCAGACTAAAAAACAAAAGATAAAAATAACAACTACGATCCAAAAGGAATGAAATCCGCATCACACATATAGCTTAACAACGAAAGGAAATACAAGCATCGCATCAGCTCATCACATATTTCCAAAATTGCAACATCGCGGAAATGAGAAGGCAAGGTTTTTCATATTGGGTTTGAAAGGGAGGAGGGGAAAGGAAAGCAATTGCAGTACCAAAATCAAGCAAAAAGAAGCAGAAAACCCACCCGAATCAACAGAGGCTCGCTGCTACCGGCGTCCAAGAGAATCGAGGAGCGGAGAAGGCGGCGAGGATCGGATCTAGGGTTTTGGGATTCGACGAGGAGAAGGAAGCAAGGCGAAACGAGATCGATCTGAGAAGTTGCGCAGGAAGAGAGAACCGACGATCGATGGAGGGACGAGATAATCCAATCATCGACGCGCCATCGTGGCCACCGAAGGCTTCCCCGTCCAGATCGATTTGCGTTGCATTTATTTGTTTTGTTTATTGCAGGAAGGCGACACACTGTTGCCCTCCGCATGTCCATGACATTCGATTGGGTAGGTTTAGGCATGTTTACTTCGGAGGATGGAACTCATTGCTTGCTGATAAATAATTTATTAAGAAAATAAAAAGAGCACTCCTTTTATTTCGTAAAATAAAATTTTCCCCTTTTAAACATCTGTTTTTAAGTCTTACAAGCTAATATAAAAATAGGATTCAATTTTTTTAATATAATTAAATATAAAAATTCTTTGTTTTGTTACACTAGTTATTTGAATTCAAAAGCTTTTTTAGAATTTACAACGTGTTCCCTCTAATTTAGCACTTATGATACTAATACTTATTGATCAACTGGTAAGTCGACTAGATTCGTAAAGCATTTCACTAATATACGAGGATTTAAATTTATATAATTATACTACAGCGAGGAATTTAACTCTGTTACTCTTATTTTGAACGAGAAAAAGTAGCACCTCGTAAATTCTACAAGATAGCGAATGAACAATATGTTCTACCGTAGTTTTTATTGTTTTAATACAAACACAATGCATAACTGATGTACTCTAGCTATTCCTCAAATAAATATGTGACAATGGCACTTCATGCATTCACTAAGATTGACTGCCTCAGAGAAGATGGCCTAACTAGAGATCTGCCATATGCAATAAGGCAGTGGCAGAGCCATAAGCTTCTTTGCTTTGCTAACATAAGCTCGCTTAGTGTAATCATTCGATTCAATTTCACACAGCATCTGTCTATACAGTTGCAGAGAAGCCCAAACCTGCAAGAAGCCATGATAAAAGGTGATGCAATAACGAGTGGCACATTGGCTGTCTTGCTTCGATCCGAAAGGACAGTGGTCTGCTAGTGGAATTTGGAAAGTAGCAGTGTGATCTTACTATAGGGATGTAAATGAACCAAACGATTCACAAGTTATTCAGAGGTCTAGATTTGAGTTGACAATTTTATCGTGCCGAGCTTGAGATTAAGGATATTCGGCTTGTAAACTCACGAACATGTTTGTTTATAGGCTCACAAGTTCAGGGTCGAGCTCGGCTCATTTAAAAGGCTCGAGCTCGGCTCGTTTAAAGGGCTCGAGAACATGTTCATTTATAGGTTCGTGAACTTAGGCTCGAGCTCGGCTCGTTTAAAGGGCTCGAAAACATGTTCGTTTATAAGCTCGTAAACTCAGGCTCGAGCATGGCTCGATTAAAGGGCTCGCGAACATGTTCAACGGTGTGTTGAGTTTGAAAGTTTAATGTAGTAATTTGGGATGTTGAATAATGTGTTGAGTTTATATTATTTTAATTGTTAGATTTTTTAAATATTTATTCAAATGAGTTTTCGAGTTCGCTTAATAAGCTTGCAAAACGAGCCCAAAAAGGAGCTCTAAAACGAGCTCGAGCTCCTTGACAAGTTAGACTCGTTAACTATGATAATCGAACTAATAACGAACCGACCTCAAACTGTTCGCGAGCTTAGTAATTCCAAAATGAGCCGAGCTCGAGCCAAAATATAACTTAAACGAGCCGAGCTTAAGCTTAATACTGTTCGACTCGGTTCAGCTCGTTTACATCCCTATCTTATTGGCTATCGCCTATCAGTATAAAGTGTAAAGCCATAGATGAAGAACGCGCTCTGTTCTACGAGCTTGGTGAGGTTCAAGCCATAGATATTTACAACACTATTGCAGGATAAAGTTTCTCAATTTGCTCGAGTGAATTCTATATCAACTAAAACAAGTTTAGAGAAGCAAGTAAATCGTTACAGGACCCTAAGTTGAGTGAGAAATGAAGCACACAAGTCAAGAAACAATAGCTGAGGCCCAGTCACCCTCTGCAAATCAAGGAGATACTTGTCTTCCCTGGTCTTGTAAATCTGCATGATGCATGAAGCCATAGGTCAGTTCTTAAAATATCAAATGATGGTTATTGGAAACGAGAGGATGATTGAGAAAGGTTTTACCTGCATTTCGAACTTTACCACCAAAGGTTTTTTATCAGCACCTTCAGTTTCGGCAATAGCCGGCTCATTATTGAGCATACCTTTGGAATCAGCAAAGCCAGGGAAATAGCGGCACTTCATGTTGTAATGCCCAATTTGTTTCCAAGAAATATTCAGCTCTGGCAGAGCTTTGAGCACCTCTGCCATGATTTAACTAGGATGGGCTCGAGACTGGATGATCAAAGTTGTTCATATTAAGGACTAATCGAATGCCTTGATTAAGAGGAGAGGATCAAATGAGCACCTGAAGACCAAGCGCCCATTTTCTTTCAGAAGCAGGGAAATGTGCTCTTGGACTAATCCCCTGTTGCTCCATGTAACCAGGCTGGCGATGTGGAGCTGCCATGCCACTTGAATTGGTATGCAAACAATCCTGCAAAACAGGTATTTAATCCCGAATAAGCAGCCAAATAATTCGCAGTTGCATGAACGAGTTATACCAGTTTTAAATAACAAAACAGTGAATACCACAGTTTCTTGGAAATCACCACCAAGATAGCCATGGGTAGGGAGGAAATGATTGTCCGCAAGCAAGTAGTAAGAAACAGTTGCCTAATTATGAACACTGATGGATTCAGTTATAGTTCCATACTATGAGATTGCTGACTCAAAGAAGCTCTTTGATTGAATGAAATACCTCATCCTGTATAGTGTTGCAAAGAGACTCGGCCAACTGGTTCTTGTCAGTCCTTCTGAAATACCTCCATAAGGATGTCTTCATCGATCAGCAAGAATGGTCAACTGTTTGTGATAAAGATTATAGACTTTTCAAGTCGCCTACTAAAAACCAGAAGACATCCTTGAAGAACAGTGAGAAAGATTGTAGAATCTTCAGCTACAACTGTTTTCATACTACTATTTGGAGACTATTCTTTGCATTACTTAAACAAAATTCTTACAAACTAAATATTGGAATGAGAATAAATTTCTGCTCTATTATTTCATTCCTTAGAAATAACTACTTGGAGTTCTTATCTGAGCTATCACAACATAACAGACACAAGTATTAACATATTGTCATCAACCAAAGCAATAATAACCAATCGGAGTATCAACTAAAGTCCCCACCTTTTTAGCTTGTGAAGTATCTGGTGGAGGAACAGCTAGATAGCGAGGAAGACGAGTCTTGAACCATGCATGTTCACGAATCTGAGGAATGGTTATTCTCTTCATAGGATCAACAACCAGCATTTTAGAAATCAAATCTCGGGCAAGGACAGACAAATGGCTAGGAAGAGCATATATTCCTGCCTATATTATTGACAATAGGTAATCAGTCAGTGTATTATGTTTATGGATGGTAAACAGATTGCATATTATTATAGCATTTCTTGCCTTTATTTTCTTATACAAGTTTGGAATATTTTCATCGTCAAAGGGAAGGGTGCCACAAAGAAGAGCATAAAGAATGACACCACAACTCCACACATCTACCTCAGCTCCAGCATAAAGTTCTTCAGAAATGACCTAAAGAGGATGAACTCATCACAACACAAATCAAAGTAAATGGAAAAATGAAACATCAACACATCAAAATTGCTAAATACCTCTGGAGCAGCATAATTTGGGCTTCCACAGCTAGTCTTCAGAAAATGACCATCACGCATAACGTTACTAAAACCAAAGTCAGCAATTTTAACATTGCACTTTGAATCCAACAAGTTCTCCGGTTTCAAGTCCCAATGAACTCAACACCAGATATAATCTTTTTGGCGAAGACATAGGTTTTTGACAAAAAAAAAGGATGAAGAAAATTGGGCATGTTTCAGATTATCAGAGAATGTACTAAAATTTATCAATATGTACTAAAACTGACATCAATATCAATATGCTGCATAGACAACACAAATTCTCGATGAATCTCCTGCAAAAGACATACTGAACAAGAAAGAACAAAGCAGAACACAATTCTTGAAAGCATTTGAAAAAGACAGACTTTTCCAGCCATTAAATGTGCTCAACCAAAATATGTACAAAAAAAATAATAGTCGCCATTAGATAATGAAATGGGAACTTTGATTTTCATATACATCCAAGGACAAGCTATGAAAAAGCATGAAGTTCTCAAGTACCTGTTGGAAAATACGGTGAGTTTCAGCCTTGTAACCTTCCTTTTTCAACAATATAATCAAATAGCTCGCCAGACTTAACATACTCCATCACAACAAAAATGTCTGAATGTGTCTCAATCACCTGATAAAGGCGTACAATATGCGGATGCATAAATAGTCTTAAAATTTTGATCTCTCATCTCACTGCAATATAAACAAATGTCACCTGAAAATATCAATTAAACAATGTAAACATAGAGTGTAAATATCGCAAAGAAATGATGATGTAAATGCAACTTATGTCTGAGTTTCTCCAAAGCATCATATGACAAAATCAAAGTCATGGACATCTAAGAATATTGGTTGCTTGATGTGTATAACAAGATGGTGTTGCATGTCTTAATCACTGATCTCACGAGAGAGAAGAAAAATCTTCAAATTACTAGTTGCTTTATTATTGCTTGAATGGTGGAAACAATTAGAAGAAGCCGCTCCAGTAGGCATTACAACAATCCAATAAGAATCTAGCAAAACAATCTAAAGTTTCTAGACACAATAAAAAGTGAAACAATAGAATTAGTTTTAAGAAGGAAAAAAGATAAAATAAAAAAAATAAAGATCCAATTTATTAAATGGTATATTTTTTGACTGCACTGTTTTCCACCAACAAACACTTGACTTTGAATAAGTCTAAGGACATCATTAATAAATCGTCAAGTAGAAATAAAATATAAAATTGAAAATCATACCATGATTCAACTTATTTTAACAATTTAACCAATGATTGAAATACCATTCCGTGCCGGGCGGGAAGGATGATTTTTACTGTTTTGACAGGAGTGAAACCGGCACAGTATGCGTGATAATTCCGTGTGCGTCGTCAAGTTTGTCACATGCGCCTGTCGCACGACAGAAGGTGGGTCAGAGGCATCCCGGATGCGTTGTCGGACGCCTCCTATCTCACCAAAAGCGTCCGCAACGCGTGATGCTATGTTCAAAATTAAAATTGTGATTTAATTAATTCAAACAATTCCCAAATTAAGTGTGTCATTTTGAAGAGACTTTCATAAACCCTAATTAAATTATCCTAATAAAATATATAAAAAATATATTTAATATTTTTAAAAAATTAATAAATTTTATTAATTGATATTCTGAAATTGTTTTTATTTTTATTTTTTAAAAAAAAATTCTAAAAAATCAAATTTATAATATATTATTTAAATTATTAATTAATTAATTAATTAGTTAATTTATATAATTATTATACATAAAATAGCATCTTTGTATTAATTTATATAATTATGATTATTTAATCTGGACATTAGAGAACTATAGAGTTAACCTAATCAGAATGTTACAAGAACCAATGCTTCCATCTGATTCCTTTTGGTATTAGTAAGGTAACATATTATGATGTATCAATTTTAATTCGAGTTATTGATAGATCAATTTTCTTTAATGAAAACTATATTTAATTATTTTTCTAACAATATTAAGTTGTTCAATAATGGAGAATTTATATAAAATCAATATACAACTTATTTTTAAATTATACACGATAACATATTTATCTAATAATTACTATATATAAATTAAAAAAATATAGAAATAGTACGACACGATACAATACCGAAACCGAATCATTCTAGTTTGGGATTGAAACTTTGGCATGGGTCGACATTTTAAACCTTGATTTTAACATAATATGTTTATTACATCAAGTGTATTATGGCCAATGATCCTTCTCCATATTAGACAAATTTTAGGCATGTTTTTGGTTAAATTTTGTGACCCTGAGTAATTATTTTGCTAATAATATGTTTTTTTTTGCATGTTTTCAATTTGTATAATTAGATCCCTATATCTAGGTTGTTTGCACGTGCAAAAGACCATATAAAGAAGGGAAACAGATTAGGTACATTTATCATGAAGTATAGAAAATTATGAAAATGTGTTCAGACCTCATAAAATTTTACATTCTCAAATTGAAGCATGTATGTGCATTAAATGATTGTTGTGATACATATTCATGTCAAGTCTCTCTGAGAACATATAAATCTTTCTTATATCATTTACTTGACTTAGGTGCAAAAGAATATTAATAAAATTATAATTGTAGGGGATAAACAGTTAATGATTAAAAAAAAACTCAAGGCTTCTTTTGAAGAGGTCCAAGAGACCAAGAGAATTAGCAGATTCAATGAGCTTAATCCAGACTAACGACATGAGCATAAGTAAAAGGCATACACAATAAATGAAACACAAGAATCAAAAGACTGTTGGAGGATATGGCTGAAATGGGCAGAAGCATATTGCAGCAAAGGCATTGTCAATCAGCTAATGCTCTGATGAGGATACCATAACACTAAGGAAAATTCAGGCGCCATTATTAGATTCACTTGGACAGTTGAAAGAAGGTTTTCGTTGTACATATGCACTATTATAAATAACTTGGCATAATTATTTGGTTTTAACCTAGTTCCAATGCCTTATTTATTATGGTACTAGTTCACTGCATATAGTCCAAGGCCTGAAGTTTGGTGTGTGATTAGGTCCACTGGATTTACCATTACAGACATTTATGAATGTGGATGGGGAAAATAAAAGGTATTTTAAGAATATATGGAATTAATATTCCAGTTTTCATCATTTGGATTCTTATTGACTGAAGAGCTGATAATAAAATTTTACCTGTAAACTGTGCAATGGGAAGTAGATTTTGTTTTTATCCGTTAGCTGTTCTCTAATAACATGAAATATCCACATTTTAATTGAATAGGTCACTAGGTGAACTTGCTACACATCATACAAACAGATGATAGGGCTCTAAAAAACAACAGAATAGAAATCAACTGAATTTACTATAGAAAGTTCGCCATATTCAAGGCGATTATTATGAACCTCTTATAAATGATACATCAAGCTGTTAGCAAAATGTTTATTGATATTATATTTAGTAGCTCAATGAAAATATTCAAAATCGAGAAGGATCAAGATAACAAGAACAAGGTAAAAAAAATCTTGGCAATGACATACCTTTTTCTTCCGCTCCCCTGCTCTTTACTTTCTGGCGATTCAGGATCTTGATAGCAACATTGTGGCCCGTCAGCAAATGCTGTGCAAGTTTAACCTTACCAGATGATCCAATGCCAAGAATCTTTCCTAGCTCATAATTTTGCAAGACCACATCAGCGCTGCTACCTCTACCAGATCCTTCCATTTTGACTCTGAAATAATATCAAAAGAAAGAAGTTAAGCGTGTTTGCTTACCTCATTTAATTAGGAGATGGAGGTTGAGCAAGCGTACAAGCTTAACAATGAAGAAATTTCAATAGTTTAACACAAATGAAACTGTAGGTACAATCAAATTAATGCCATGAAAAGAACAAAGCTCAACCCATATAACAGGTGACAAGAAAAAAACTTCAGGAGATTTTAACCAAGCATAACTAACTTAAATTCTTATGAAATTGCACAGAGAAAACTATAACAGGCCCCCCAAAATTCCTCCTGAACATTGCCTATAAACTGTAGAAAACAACTGACAGCAGCATGTCATAATAGGAACTTTCCAGACCAAAAAAAAAAAAATTCATGATCCAAAAGAAATGAAATCTGCATCACACATATAGCTTAACAACGACAGAAATGAAACCAACCTGAGTCAACATAGGCTCGTTGCAACAGGCGCCCAAGAGAATCGAGGAGCGGAGGAGGCGGCGAGGATCGGATATAGGGTTTTGGATTCTGCGGAGAGAAGGAAGCAGTTCGAAACGAGATCGACCTGACGAGTCGCGAAGGAAGAGAGATCGGGCAATAGATGGAGGCGCTGCAAGTAGATAATCCATCCATCGACTCGCCATCGTGGCCACCGACGGCTGCCCGTCCGGATCGATTCCGACGAATCGGCCGGCGTAATATTAATTTGCGCTGCATTTATTTGTTTTGTTTATCGCAGGAAGGCGAAGGTGACAGTGAGCTTTATGACGGCCAATTTCATTGCGATCATCAGCTTCATGTTTTTCTTCCGTAGGGTACAAAGCAAAGGCGTGATTTCGTAGAATAATTTTATTTATTTTTAATTTTTAATTTTTTAAAGTCTTTCAGGCTAATATAAATATAGGACGCCCCGAGTCGGACTCGAATAGCATGTCAAAATTCAAAACAATAACTTATATATATAAATTATGTGTCACACTAGTTAATTGTTTCTGCCCAACTTAAACTTCTTTGGACCCGAATCCAAAAGCTGCTTTAGAATTGAGAACGTGTTCCTTCTGATTCACCACTTATCATACTGATACTCCACTGGTAACTCTGCAAGATTCGAAAAACTTTTCACTAAGACTATGTTTGATTAGGTGTAATATAATCTAACTTGTAATGTAATTAAATTTGTAATGTAATGTAATCTTGATTACATTACTACGTTTGGTAATGTAATGTATGTAATCTTTGATTACAAAGATGATTACATTCTTTTATTTAGTGTCCATTATTTTTTATAAGGAATGTAATTCATATTATTATAAAATGATAAAAATATCCTATAACCTCTATCGGTGGTCGCCACACCTCTGCCAGAGTTTGCGGTAGCCATCAGATCGAATTACATAGCATTTGCTTTGTAATCAAGATTACAAATCTTCACTACCTTTTGTAATTCAGATTATATTACATTACAAGTTTTAAATCAAACCAAATAAAATAATCGACTTTGTAATGTAATCTGGATTACATTATAATGTAGATTACAGGCTACCAAACACAGCCTAATATACGAGGATATAAATATGTATAATTATACCGCCAAGAGGAATTTAACTTTGTTACTCTTATTTTGAACGAGAAATAGTATCACCTCGTAAATTAGATAGGATAGTGAATGAACAATCTGTTCTACTTCAACAATACCATACTTGTTATTGTCTAACATACAAACCCAATGTATAACTGATGTGTTCTACCTGTTCCTCGATAGGATAGTTATGTACTAATTTACCAGCTTATGTTTTATCTTCATGCTTTCACTAAGTTTGACTGCCTCAGAGAGGATGGCCTAACTAGAGATCTTCCATACGCAATCGGCAGGGCCATAAACTTCTTTGCTTTGCTAACATAAGCTCGCTTGGTGAAGTTATTGTAGTCGTTCGCTTCAATTTCGTCGAGGATCCGCCTATACAGTTCTAGAGAAGCCCAAACCTGCAACAAGCCATGAGAAAAGGCAATGCAATAGAAAGCAATGAGTGGCGCATTGGCTGTCTTGCTTCCATACAAAAGGACAGTAAGTTGGTCTGATCTTACCGGCCAACGACTAGCTTGATTGAGTTCGGTTACACCAATCTCAGCTTCTTGGAAGAACACTCTTGCCCTCTTGATTTGGTCCTTCATGAAACTCCTCCATTTGTCAGTCACCTTGCCATTAAAAATGTCCTCATCTGAAAGACCAGCCTGAGCAAGCTCATCCTGTGGCAGATAAATCCTCCCTCTACTAGCACTGAGAGTGAGAGAGGGAGAGAGAGAGAGAGAGCATAAGCTCTAAGTCGATAACTTATTAAGGATCAAATTGAGGAATTTGTAAGAAATGATCATGACTTACTCTTCCCCAACATCCCTGAGAATGTTGGTCAGTTGGTTTGCAATCCCTAAAGCCAAAGCTGCACTGTACACACTCTCTGTTGTCGCTTTCGACTCTTGTGCGATGCCCATCACAGGAACGCTCATCAATCCGACAGTTCCAGCGACGTAGTAGCAATAGAGATAGAGTTCGCTGAAGTTTTTATATCTAGATTTCTTTAAATCCAATCGCATTCCTTCAATCATGTCTCTAAATGGCTGAAAATCCAAACAAACAACAAGTTGTGTGCATCGGTTATTTGATATAGTAGCTCCATTAAAACAATGCCTTAATAAAAGTTGAATGCGTGCCTGGATATCGACGGGGTACTTTCTAACGGTATCGGAAAGGGCCGCATCGAGCATGTCATATGGCTGGCCTGAAAACACATCCTCCAGCCTCGATTCCCATCGGTCTAAAGCAGTAGGTGTGATTTGTGAAGCATTTGGACCATCTACAAGCTCATCGGTCCTCCTACACCACACTGAACACATCATGGCAACGTTATGCCAATGCTGGTGTTTGTGTTAACAGATTCAGTTTATCGAGTCGGTTAACAGAATCTGTTCTGTATTATGCAATAGTTTAATGGTTTAAGCAAGGCCGTTTTGGCATTGATAGCTTCGAAAGAACGGATCGAAACAAAAAGCATCGAGTATGTTGTGGTATACCATTGTTTAAGCAAGAACATGTGCAAACAAGCTATGTCTTATTCTAGCAACGTAGAATGCGATTTTGGCATGATTGTTGGGAGAAAAGGATCCAAACCAAAGCTTATAAACAACCGCTCTTCATATTCTAATGGATTATCTTGTCGTCTACTGACAGATTGTAGATGAATCCGAGCAATTAACTTATTAAAATCTCTCTAAAATTACGAAAAAGGAAATTTCAAAACAAATTATTGCATCAAGATTGCTTACCATAGATTGCCCAGATAGCCTTTCTTCTCTCAGGAGTCATGAGCAGTGTCCCTGAACGCAGAAGCACAGAGAAAGCACATCAGTAAGAGTAGTGGAGGTCAGGAGGTGCAAGTTCCATGAACCTCGAGTGCTCACCCAAGTAAAAGGTCTTGGCATACTCTGCGCAGACTTCTCCACAGCGATCGTAGGCATCCTCCAACAAGCCCAGTGATCCAGGAAGTGGCGTGTCCTGCTTCTTCGCATCGACGGCAATGTTCAAGCTCAGCTGCCTCTTCACCAGTGCGGCCTGCTTCAGAACTACGTCATAGACCTTCTGCTCCGAGGAGACCACGATCTCCCCTCCGGCGCTCGTCAGCAGACTCGCAGCGCAGGGAAAAAGTGAGCTCTTTTCTGGCTCAAACCCCACGCAGGCGTACTTGGAATCAGCATAGAGCGAGCGCAAGCTCCACCTTCGATTCCTTCTCTGGATCTCCCCGTCATGATTCATTGCAGGAAACATAGGCACCTTTCCCTGTGACCGATCCCCTTCTCGAACTGCTTCCAAGAATCCTAGTCCAACACGCGCATCCGCGGGAGAAACCATCCGCAGCAGCAAAGTTTCCATCTCGATCTAAAAGGGTGATAGATGATTACTTCTCTTTGTTTCCTCCCTGTCGGCTCCCTTTTTGGACAGGACCATTAAAAGGGGGGAATCTTTACCCTGAAAAAGAAAGAACGAACTTTGCAAAGTCCATGAAACTTGCAAACCCCGAAATCGAAACATAAACCAACTAACAAAGAGGGAGATAGCTTCTAAATCTGCTGTTCTCTACCTCGTAAAGAAAAAACACTCATCGACTCACCGCTTACTTCCATAAAATCTGTCAAGTCGCCATTAGAGCTCAACTGGAGAGCTTCACTGGACTTCTCCCGCGTTTCCCCTCCTCCGCTCTCCGTGGACTCTGGGTGGGGCGACGGCTTCCTGCTCGAGTGGGTGCGGTAGGGAGGGAAAGGTGGTGGAGAGGGACACGTAGATGGAGACGACGAGGGGCGATCGCGCCATGCGAGAGGAGCGATAGGGTTATCACATGGATACTGTCGCGGCAAGTGCGGCGGGGCCACGTGGACCGCGTCGGAGGTGAGTCGGACAGCGGCTTGCGGAGTGGACAATTTAGGACACGGCTGACATCACGACTTGAGACAGGACGCGCCATTTTGTGCAAGTTTTGCCGGTCTTGTTCGCGTATCGTGAGGTAGTCCCGTGGTTGGCGTGCGAGGCGGGGCCGAGAGCTATCAATGATTAATGCCGACGCCGATTCCCACTTGACTCAGTGGAGTCGAGTTATTGTTACGCGCAAAGATATCTGCTTGCCAGGTGGAATTCGTTTGTTGGGCAAATATTCGGGTTGAAAATTGGGTAAGATAGAAAGAGAGATGGAAGGTTTTCGTACTGTAGCGTAACGGGGAGAGTTAGGTCTCCACTAAAGGCTGATTGGACGGGCAAAAGAAAATATATATTAATTATAAAATTTTCATTAATGGGAAGAAAATTAATTTTCATCTGCAATGCTTAAAATTTAAATTATGCAAGTTAAATAATCAAGTGAATTAAATATGAGACATGACTAAACGAGCGATTGTTAAAATGTCCCCGGACCACGTTTTAATCGTCAGACACTTCAACTGTTACCTAAATATTTATTATAGGATATTTTTATGATAAATTTAAGAATATTGACGGTCTAGATAGATAATTATGAATATTTTTTTATTTATTCTAGTAGTTAATAAATTTTTTTTATGAGATCGGATCGATGATCTCTAAAATTAATCAGTTTTGATGTGATTTTTCCTTCAACCCCCATGTGTTTCATGGAATAAAAATCATGTTAAATTGTCAATCAAGTCAAGATGAGGTGTAAACACACAGAGTATCGTATCTTAAAGAGAGACTTAGGTTTAACCCACTCTTCCTAGACACAAATCCTCAAATACTCAAAGTTTGATTAAGTACAAATTCATTGCAATGACCTTTGTCTCGATTCTTGATCCCGACATTCTCTTCAATTCAATGTCTAATCCTGGTGCCTCAATTCCATCTCAGTCTGTGTTTTAGCTATGAACTCCCTTTTAGTCTTGCCCTCAACAACCGTCATTCTCTCGTCTCAGTCTTGGATCATAACATCGTCTCAATCTCGAATCCCGAGATCCTCTCAATCTCGGATCCCGAGATCCTCTCAATCTCGGGTTTAGCTACTGACTCTCTCTTAGTTCTAGCCTCAATGGCTGTCTTCCTCTCGTCTCAGTCTCGACCTCGACAACTTGCCTTTTTTCATCTCAGTTTTAGCAACTAACTCTAACTTCAGCTCTTCTACATCTCAATCTGAGTGACTGACCTAGAATCCATCTCCATCTCATTCTTAGCGAGTGATCCCGGCAGCGTCTGCCCCGCTTGGCTCCAATCACTGACACTACCCCAGCTCAGTCTTGGGTCCCAACTTTATCTACTCTCAAGATCACTTTAAAATAGTTACATTCCCTTATCCTCAGATCTAATTTGATACGGTGCATAATGGTGGGGTCCGATAAGGTTGAGCAGTCAGAAGTCAAGGGGACGTGACAGTATGAAGTCAAGGGGGTATGACATTCATAAGTCAAGGGGACGTGGCAGTCAGAAGTCAAGGGGGTGTGACAATCAATAGATATGGAAAGAGAAGATAGAACTGGATGACGACGTCAGCAACAGGATTCCCGGCCAGGTGCTCACAGATCAGAACTCCAGATCTGAGACATCTGGCTAGACAGTCGGGGTGATACCTGACCTGGATTTGACAGGTTGGGCTCTCACGGCCTAGTTGTACTTAGGCCTAGTACTCTCAGTAAGCTAAGCTCCCAGTCAGCTCTGGGACGATTTCTCCACGGCTCCCGGTCTCCCAAGGTTTAGGTCAGGTGTTATATCCGATTGATTATCCCGAGCTACCCTATTCATGCACGACCGGGACAGAAGGAGCTACATGACAACAAGGTCAGGGAATCATAACCGTCTGTTAGAGAATAACTGCTAAGTGTCAGGGAATATTTTAACGGTCTGCAGTCATCTGCGAATGGAACCTTCCTTCAGTCTACAGGAGGATGTCACATGTCCTCCATCACCCGACAAGTTCTGACACCCGACATTCTTTGACATCAATCAGGCTCCAGAAGGTACGCACTGTCATATAAAAAGGGAGGTCCTCTCCCTCACACAGGTATGCTCTCGCACATTCGTACTTGTCTTCTACTTTCTTTCTCCTTCATACACTGTTCTTCTCGGGAAAAAGTATTTAACTTGAGCGTCGAAAGGCTTGCTCCGGAGACTTTTTCCCTGGTTTCTGGTCTCTAACGTCCGTGTACTTGTCTGAGTGTGCGTAGAGCTCAAGTACCGCTGACTCAGTCATCGTCGGTCGTTAGCATCATGTGGGAGTCCATTTTTGGAGGCGCATGTAAGAAAGGTGTCTCAGTCACCCCTCCGTCAACGCCAGCAATAGCGCACCCGACCTTCATCCGACTCAAATTTTGGACAGAATCAATTTGACGCCATCTGTGGGAACTTTCTTCACCTGTTCTGGACCGTGAAGATGGAGGATACCAGACGAATCACCGTGATCATGATGGCAGGGGAGTACAAACTGTTCAACGAAGCTAAGAGACGAGCAGCTTCCGAAAAACAGACCACTGCTTCGCAACCCTACAAAATGTTTGCCGTTTCTAAGGACCCGACCCATGTTTCGGATAGAGGGTCTAAGAGGAAGTACCCAGAGGAGTTCCCTCCAACCTTCTATCGGGAACCAGTGTTGGTGCAGCTGGGCCGACAAGAGGGGAGGGGTGAATTGCCTGCAAAATAAGAATTACCCTCCTCGTACTTTCAACTCTAAAATAGCAACAATAAAAATAAAAACAAAATAAAAGAAAGGAAAGAAAGACGACTTAGGGATTTAACTTGGTTACAACCTAGGTGGTTGTTAATCCAAGACTGTTGAACAGCTCTACTAGAAACGCCTCCTTCACTGTAGGCGGAGAAGTCTTTTTACACACTAAGCAAGCTCAGATGTTTATAGGAATTGAATACAGAGTTGAATGATTAATTTTTTAGCTCCAAGGGCCTTTATATAGCTCCTAGAAATCCTATCTTGAGTCTTGAGGGTGCCTCCAAAGGGGTTGAGGGCGCCTCCAAGTGGATAAGTGGATAAAACTTTATCCATGCTCAAACGACCATGTTGACCTAGTTAAAGGCGCCCTCAATGCTGTTGAGGGTGCCCTCAATGTTGTTGAGGGCGCCCTCACTCTGGTGAGGGCGGAGGCGCCTCAACAGTTGTTGAGGGCGCCTCCAGTTGCTTTTCCAGCACTTCTTCGTCTTTACTTTAACTTCTGAAGTCACGATAGCTTGGGTGATTGCGGCCAACCGAAATAGGGCTCACTCGAACATAATTTCCAACTTTCTCCTCGAGCAGGCTTCCACCCCGGCTTCTCGTCCCTCGAACGTCGTGCACGTTCTTCTCATCCACCGAAGTACTCTTCCGTAACTCGTTCGTCCTTCGGACGCACCGAGCCCATCGGCTCCCTTCCCATGCCGTCTTTCTCGCTAGCTGAGTCTTCCGCTTAACTTTCTGCGCTCCTAAGCTCCTGCACACTTAGACATAGGGATTAAAACCAAATATGACCTAACCTAACTTGGTTGATCACATCAAAACAACCACGGGGTCCAACACTCTCCTCCTTTTTGATGTGCATCAACCCAAGTTCAAGTTAGGGGGAAAAACAGACAAGTGGTAATTTAAAGAAATTACTAAACTAACATTTTAAGTATAAGGTTTGTAATAATAGAATTTGCAACACTAAGTAAACAGAAAAATATTATCTTATTCTTAAAAAAAATTTAATATTATCTTGTTCCAAAAAAAAAAATTAAGTACCAATTTTTTTAAAAATATTAACTCCCCCTAAACTTGTTCCTATCTCTCTCCCTTTGACCACAGCAAAAAACGGGGTAGGAATTTTTCAAAATAAATTCTAAGTTAACAAAGAACTCTAACTTTTAGGCAATTTAAATAAAGTATTTTTTTGAGAAATTTCCAACAAATGTTAAAAAAAAACTTGTTAAAGCATTGTTTAATTCTTATTTTCATGTTTTACCAGTAAGTTAATTAAACATTTTATTTCAATATTTTAGCTTCTAGGCAATGGCGAGACACTTGGCCTTCTTGGTTATTGGAGCAACAACCACTTTTTTAGACAAAGCCTCATAAAGAAATTAACTGTTTAATTTTTCTTGCTGAAAGCGCTAACTTACAAAAATTTAATCTAGTAAAGATTTTCGAACCCAGTATAGGTTCTTTCCTGCTGGATTAATAAAAAATTTAGGGGTATATAATTTCTGGAAATTTTTCTAAGTTATCCTTGGTGATATTAAATATACCAATTTAATTTACCATAACTTTTAAGTTTTAATTTTTGAAATTTATTTAAGCATGCATGATCATTTTTCAATTTTTCAATTTTTCATTTTCTAGATTATCGTACATTTTTAGAGGGCATGCTTTTGCTAAGTTTAACTTTAACTCATTATTTTTCTTTTCTAATTTAACTAAATCTTTAGTAAGCACTTTAATAAACTGAAAGGACTACTTAAGAGTTAGAGCACGTACCTTACTTACCTCAATTTCTGATGTTCCCCCTTCATCGCAGCTTTCTTCTTTTGATGATCCTCCCCCTTCATCTATGCTCATTTTTGAGCTGGTCTCATCTTCTTCAACTTGATGGTTGGCCATCAGTGCTAATCCCGAGAAGGCTTCGACTTCATATTCAGAGGATGATGATTCATCCCATGCAGCCTTCAGCCTCTTGAGTTTAGAGGACGACAGTCTTTGGGACTTCTCCTTGTCCCTTTTCTTCAATTTTGGGCAGTCATCCTTGATGTGCTCTTCCTCATTGCAGTTGTAGCATCGAACTATCCTTTTGTTGCGTTGATGCTTTCTTGTTTGCGATCTAAATTTATTTAACTTCCTTACCAATAGCGTCGCTTCAGTTTCATTGATTGACACTTCAGAGTCGGGATCGTCCATCTCGGCTTATATGCCAACATTGTGATTTGACTTCTCTATTTGTTTAGGTTCTACAATTCGAGATTCATGAAGTTCAAATGTAGAAAATAAATTTTCTAGCGTACTTACCTCAAAGTCCTTAGAGATGTAGTATGCATCTACTAAGGATGTCCATTCTGGAGTTCTTGGGAAGGCATTAAGTGCATACCGTATCAAGTCTCGATTTGTTACCATTTCTCCGAGATTGCTTAGTTGAGTTATCAGCTCCTTAGTTCTCGCTTGGAGTTGCGCTACCTTTTCGCCATTGTTCATCCGAAGATTTGTTAGCTGAGTTCGGAGGATGTTGCGCCTTGCTAACTTCGCTTCTGAGATGCCTTCGTGGAGCTCCAGGAATTTTTCCCAAAGGTCTTTGGCGGAGTCGTAGCTTCCGATCCGACTTACCTCCTGGGATGGCAGGATGCTGAGCAGATGGAACTCTGCCTTTCCGTTAGTCACGAAATCAGCTTGCTTCTTTTTCATCCAATTGTATTCTTCCTTGTCTTTAGGGGTTGTAAAACCGTATTTCATAATTAAAAGAATATCAAATTCTGTTTTGAAGAATACCTCTATTCGGCGTTTCCATGTTGCGAAGTCTCCAGTGAATTTCGGAGGATGAATGCTTGCGCCAACCATCATCTTGATCTTGATGCTTCAGTCGGCGGTCAGTTCTTCTGAGGTGGTCTGGCTCTGATACCACTTGTTGGTGCAGCTGGGCCGGCAAGAGGGGAGGGGTGAATTTCCTGCAAAATAAGAACTACCCTCCTCGTACTTTCAACTCTAAAATAGCAACAATAAAAATAAAAACAAAATAAAAGAAAGGAAAGAAAGACGACTCAGGGATTTGACTTGATTACAACCTAGGTGGTTGTTAATCAAAGGCGGTTGAACAGCTCTACTAGAAACATCTCCTTCACTATAGGCGGAGAAGCCTTTTTACACACTAAGCAAGCTTAGATGTTGCTAGGAATTGAATACAGAGTTGAATGATTAATTTCCTAGCTTCAGGGACCTTTATATAGCTCTTGAAAATCCTATCTCGAGTCTTGAGGGCGCCTCCAAAGGGGTTGAGGGCACCTCCAAGTGGATAAGTGAATAAAACTTTATCCGCGCTCAAACGACCATGTTGACCAAGTTGAAGGTGCCTCCAAGGACATTGAGGGCGCCCTCACTCTGGTGAGGGCGGAGGTGTTGATTGCTATACCTGGAGACCGCTCTAGTTCCCCTGTACAAAAATTTTGTATACGCATAGAACTTTCCTAGCTACCCTTGTGCTCTACTGAAGTTCAACTTGGATTGCAAACAAAACTTAATATTATTAATCCAAGTTGTCATTCAAAAGTTAAATTTGGATTGGGAACGATACTTAACATTCTTACTCTAAATTTAACCGATATGTTCTTCTTAAGTTAAACCATATTACAGAAGTTGATCAAATATCCATTTCAAGGATCGGCTTCCAGGTCAAACGTGGCGAGGCACATGACCTTCTTGGGTATGAGAGCATCTACCACTGCTTAGACAAAGCCTTTCAAAGAAACCGGATATTTAAACTTCTTAAGTAACCTAGGTTTAATTACGAAGACCTCAATAGAAGCACAATATCGAAACATGAAATCGAAACAAAAAATCGATTACAAAAATGATAATTAAAAAACCGATAGCCTCTTGTGTTTGGTTTTTCAAGATCTATACAAAAGATGAACTAGTTATGATGCGTAATTAAATAACTAGTTATACCTTTTATAGCTTATAGACCTCACGATCTTCTATTGTATTCCTCTTCTTATCTCGGACATCGTGTGGGCGATGATCTACCAAGACGAGACTCCACCAAAACCTTCTTCTTCCTTCCAAGTTTCGGCCATCAATAATCTCCTAGAGATGAAGAACTTCGTCCACCAACCAAGCTCCAAGGGATGCTAAGAAACAATGCCTCCTATCTCTCCTTCTTCCTCTAACAAGATCCGACCACCAACAACTCCTAGAGATGAGATGCCACCAGCCACCAAGGAAGAAGAATAGGGGAAGAAGAGGGCCGACCACCACCAAGGAAGAGAGGAGAGGAATAATAGATGTGTTCTTGTCAGGTGAGGCACCTCTACCCTCTCTTTTATATTCCTTGGTCTTGACAAATAAAGAAAGTTTTAAACATAATTAAAACTTTCTTATATTTTTTGCCAATGTCTAAGAAGGAAAATTTAATTAAAACTTTCTTATAAACCTTTAATGGTCGGCCCCTACATTGTTCTCCAAACAAGGAAAGTTTTAAACAAAAAAAATTAAAACTTCCTTAATTGTTTCCGGTAAGAAATTAAAAATTTTCTTTCTTTAAATCCCTTCATGGTTGGTTATAAAAGGAAAGTTTTATAAATTAAAATCTCTCTTTTAAAATATGTGGATGGTTACAAAAAGGAAAGTTTTATCAAAAATTAAAATCTTCCTTTAAACTACAAATAAGGAAAGATATCAAATCTTTCTCTTAATCATTTGTAGAAAGCTATATAAGGAAAGATTTATAATTTTAAAACTCTCTTTTAAAATCATGGCTTCCACATAAGGAAAGATTTAAAATTTATCAAAAAATTAAAATCTACCTTTTAACTACAAATAAGAAATGATATCAAACCTTTCTCTTAATCTTTTGTAGAAAGCTATAAAAGGAAAGATTTATAATTTTAAAACTCTCTTTTAAAACCATGACTTTCACATAAGGAAAGATTTAAAATTTATCAAAAAAAATTAAAATCTTCCTTTTAACTATAAATAAGGAAAGATATCAAACATTTCTCTTAATCCTTTGTAGAAAGCTATAAAAGGAAATATTTATAATTTTAAAACTCTCTTTCAATGTGAATGTGGCCGACCACCTTTGCTTGGGCTCCAAGCTAGGGCCGACCACAACTTGAACACATCTAACCTTGGTTTGGCCGGCCCTAGCTTGGGCTCCAAGCTTAGCTTGGCCGACCACCTTAAGGTGGGTAAGCAGTTGAGTTTGGTGGATATAAGATGATTCGGCGGTAAGAATGGGGGGCCCACCCTCTGAAGGGTCCCAGCCTAAGGACAGATGGAGGGCTGGCCCAGCGGATAATGGTCCGAGCGGAGCTATAGATAACCCATCCATGGGCTTGGGTTTCTGACGCCAAGGCAGGAGGATCTAAGGGCCGAGCAGGAGTCCGCTCGGCTGGGACCTAAGGGCCGAGCGGGTGGTCCGCTCGGCCAAGATAAGGGCGAGGGTACAAAGGTAGCCGAGCGGCCTATGCGCTTGTCTCGAGATATGGGATGTCAGAGAAGGCATGTCTGATGATTAGGCCGTACACAAGATTGCACGATGGAAGATCTTGCCGTCACATCAGGGAGAGGTGGATACAGTAGCAGTATGGCCTCATATATGTTCTTCTGACAGGCCCATACTTGGGTATGGTCTAAAGCAGATGACTGCTTCGATTGACGTGCCTGGGCTCTTTCGATAGTTCTATATAAGGCCTCCATTTCTTCACCAGAGGTACGCGCGTCTGGATCTCTGAAGCCACTTCTTTGCTATTTCCTCGCCTGACTTGAGCGTCGGAGGGCCGTCGCCGGGACACCCCTCCCGGCTCGGTTCTGTTGCAGGTTCGCCGGAGCACTCGAGGATCCAGCAGGGAGCGCCACGTCCCCAGCGTCCGTTGACTCCTAGTTCAGACAGGATCATAAGACTTTATAAATAAGATGCTACAATAGAGATCAAGAGGAGGAATTAGTTTTGGTCTCCCGATGAGCTTGAGCTTCCTGTGTTCGCCTCGAACACCCAACTCAAGTTCATCAATAATATCTCATTCCACTAAAGAGTTATTATTGCACTACCGCACCAATCTCATATTACTATATGGGCTCCTTCATATCATGAGTGTGTTAGTCTCCCTGTGTTTAAGATATCGAATGCCCATTAATTAAATGAGTTATTGACAACTCACTTAATTAATATCTAGCTCTAAGAGTAGTACCACTCAACTTCATTATCATGCCGGACTAGGTCCACCTGCATGGTTTATATGACAATCCTTATGAGCTCCTCAAGCGGACATCATCAACCTAGATTACTAGGACACAGTTTCATTCTATAATCAACAACACACCATATAAATAATATCATTTCTCAACTTATCGGACCTATTGATTTAACGAGCTAAATCACACCCTTTGATAAATCAAAGAAATAAATATTATGTATACGTGCTTGTTATTATATCATGATTAAGAGTACACACTTCCATAATAACAGATGTATTGTTCTTTTATATAGTCAGTATAAAAAGATAATACCTTAAATGGTCATGCTCAATACACTCATAGTGTACTAGTGTAATTTATTAGTCAAGATAAACTAATCCCTAATTACACTACAACCACTCCAATGGTTTGTCCCATTCCATATTGGTTGTGAACAACTGTTTATAATTTATAAGGAACTGATAACATGAATTTCTATGTGTCTTCTCACACCATGTTATCTTCAATATAAATTCAATGGACAACTACACTTCGCATAAATGTAGATATTTGAACAATGTGATTCTTAAATGTTTATACAGAAAGCTAGACTTTTAGTATATACTCTAATAGGAGGCGTCTCAACAGTTGTTGAGGGCGCCTTCAGCTGTTTTTCCAGCACTTCTTCGTCTTCACTTTAGCTTCTGAAGTCCCGATAGCTTAGGTGATTGCGGCCAACCGAAATAGGGCTCACCTGAACCCAATTTTCGGCCTTCTCCTCGAGCAGACTTCCATCCCGGCTTCTCGTCCCTTGAATGTCGTGCACGTTCTTCTCGTCCACCGGAGTACTCTTCCGCAGCTCTTTCATCCTTCGGACGCACCGAGCCCATCAGCTCCCTTCCCGTGTCGTCATTCTCGCTAGCTGCGTCTTCCGCTCAACTTCCTGTGCTCCTAAGCTCCTGCACACTTAGACACAGGGATCAAAACCAAACAGGACCTAACCTAACTTGGTTGATCACATCAAAACAACCACGGGGTCCAACAACTAGTCCTAGACTGCTATAATAAGAAAGAGCAGTTGCAGGCCTCTATGGCGGAAAGCTTCCAACCTAGGGACTCAAAGAAGGGGAAAACTATAGTCCTCAGGAAGTAGCCTCGAGGAGAACTCGATGAGCAAGTGCTCTTCTCTTTAAGGGTACTAGAGAAGAAGTTACCAAAGGGGTACAAGCGCCCGACCATTGGAGAGTATGATGGCAGCAAGGATCCGGAGGATCATCTTTGCAAGTTCCAGAACGCTGCGCTATTGCATCAATACAACGACGCTATTAAGTGTCGAGCGTTCTTGAATATCTTATCTAGCTCGGCATAGAAATGATTTGATGGATTGCCGAATGGGTCCATCACCTACTTCCATGATTTTAAAACTATCTTCCTGCGCCACATCGCCAGCAGCAGGAAGTACCAAAAGACAGATCACTGTCTCTTCGCTCTTAAGCAAGGGTCGGCCGAGCCCTTCAACCAGGTGGCTCAGGACATCCCATCTACTACCTCAGAGATACTGATGAGCGCCTTCTCTCATGGATTAGTAGAGGGGGAGTTCTTCCGAAATCTCATCCGAGACCCCGTGAAGAGCTTCGACGAGATGCTCGGGAAGGCAGCTAGCTATATCAATGTGAAGGAGGCTCAGACTGCTCGACACAAAGCAGACAAGGCGCCTACTCCTGCCAACAAGTCAGAGAAGAGGCTGCCCCAACCACCAGCCCATCCTCTTCCACACGCTCAGGATGCCCGACCGCCCTTCCCTCCCGGTCAAGATCCCAGGCTGGCCCAACGTGTGGCAATCATTCAAGCCCCAAGGCCCGAGCAATGGGAATTGTGTTACTGCACTTACCACCGGTCCCACACCCATGCCACAAGTGATTGCTTCCAGTTCGCCTGAGATTTTCGACGCGCAGCTGAGCTGGGCCTGCCTCCATCGGAGATCACACCCAAGACGCAGCAGAGGATGCTAGCTAGTCAACAACCCGTGGTAGGTCAGTCTGGTAGACCCTTACTCGACAATGAGGGGCAAGGAAATCAACAACCCGTTTGCAACCAGGAGCCAGGGGAAGTCTGGGAAGAGGAGAACAGGGGAAACGTGACCATCCGCGAGATAGGTATGATCTCAGGAGGGCCCACAAATGAAGACTCCGCTAGGGCTCGAAAGTCTCACGAGTGGCGCTTGGAGATATATATTATAAGATGCAGTAGGGAACAAGTTGCAGGGCCCATTATCAGCTTTGGCCCACAAGACCTGGAGGGGCTGGAGCTCTCTCAAGATGATGCCCTAATAATCAAGGTTGTCATCGCCAACAGTCGTGTGGACAGAGTTTTCATGGATATCGGAAGCTCTGTCAACGTGCTATTCAAGAGCGCCTTCGAGAGTATGCAAATTGACGCTAGTGAACTACAGCCCGTGGCTACTTCATTGTATGGTTTTATCGACAATGAAGTATGACCCATGGACTAGATCAAGCTAGCTATATCTTTGGGTAGCGAGCCCTTGGTGAGGACGTGGAGGAGCACCTTCATAGTGGTGGATTCATCGTCCTCATACAACGTCATCTTAGGGAGACCAGTACTGCACAAGTTCCAGGCGGCAATCTCTACATTTCATCAAAAGATCAAATTTTTCGTGGGAGACCAGGTTGGGGAAGTTAGAGGTGAGCAATTGGTCTCTCGCAGGTGTTACATTGACATGGTAAAGGTGGAGGCTCGCAAAGCTCAGCGAACTCAGGATGGGGGGATCCACGCCATTTAAGAGGAGCCTTTGCCTATAGCAGAGGAGTCTATCCCTTGGGAGGAAGTCCAACTCTATCCTGATCATCAGGAGAGCCTGACCCACATATCAAGCGACCTGCCTATCAAAGTCAAGACAGACCTGGTCCAATGCTTGACCCGCAATAGGGACATCTTCGCTTGGTCCCCTAAAGAGCTACCTGGGGTCAAGCCCGAGGTGGCTGAGCATAGGTTACACCTTTTGCCTGATTCCTGACCAATCAAGCAGAAGAAGAGGAACTTCTCGGTCGAGCAAAATAAGATCATCTGAGCTGAGGTGGATTAGCTCAGGAAGGTAGGTCACATTAGAGAGATACAATTCCCTTCCTGGCTCTCTAATGTGGTCCTAATAGCTAAACCCAATAATAAGTGGAGAGTCTGCATCGACTTCTAAGATCTCAACCACACAAGCCCCAAGAATTGCTACCTGCTACTCAGGATTGATCAAATGGTGGATTTGACCTCAGGATGCGAAAGGATTTGCATGCTGGATGCTTATCAAGGATACCACCAGATTCCTTTGGCGCAGGAAGATCAAGAGAAGGTTAGCTTCATCACGGCAGACGGTATCTTCTGTTATACCATCATACCTTTTGGATTGAGGAATACCGGAGCTACCTATCAAAGGATGATGAATAAGATCTTCCGGGAGCAAATAGGACATAATGTGGAGGTCTATGTGGATGACATCCTCATCAAGTCCACTTTGGCCATAAATTTGATTACAGATATAGAGGAAACTTGTGGCATACTACGGCAGCACGGGTTGAAGTTAAATCCATTAAAATGCTTATTTGGGGCTCGAGGGGGAAAGTTCTTGGGATACCTTGTTACTGAGCGACGGATTGAAGCTAATCCGGAGAAGGTCCGGACACTTTGAGATATGAAGGCGCCTCAGAATCTGAAGGAAGCTCAAAGTTGGTGGGCTGAATAACTGCCCTATCCCGGTTCATATCTCGGTCTGCGGATAAAGCCTTTCCCTTCTTCAAAGTACTCAGGAGAGCAACCAAGTTTCAATGGAACGAAGAATGCAGCCATGCCTTTGAGGAGTTAAAGAAGCACTTGGAGACTTTACTCTCGTTGTTCAAGCCTGTTGCTGGAGAACCACTCTGGATTTATCTGTCAACCATCCCTGAGGTCGTGGGGGTGGTGTTGGTGAAAGAGCAGGATGATGTACAACGGCCAGTGTACTTCTTCAGCCATTTATTAAAAGGGGTTGAGTCTTGATACACGTCCTTAGAAAAGTTGATTTACGGATTGGTACTCATGGCTCATCGTTTAAGACCCTATTTCCTGGCACACCCCATCACAGTCTTGACTAACAACACCATGGGGAAGACTCTCACTAATGTGGAAATAGCAGGTCACCTCATCAAATGGACTACGGAGTTGGGAGAATATGACATACAGTACCTAGGGCTGTAAACAAGCCGGCCGAGCCGAGCTTTGGGGTGTTCAAGCTTGTTTGATAAGGTAACCGAGCCGAGCCGAGCTTAAAATGAACCAAGCTTTTGAAATGAGTGTTCAAGCTTGGCTTGGTTTATTTTTGATGAGCTTGAGCTTGTTTGAAGCTTGGCTTGAGCTTGGTTCATTTAGATATTATCAAACTCTCAATTCAAGCTTGACTTGATCTTGGTTCGAACTTGGCTTGAGCTTGGTTCAAACTTGGTTCAAACTTGGTTCATTTAGATATTATCAAGCTCTCAATTTAAGGATGTTTGATTGTTTTAAACTTTTAGTTGTTTGATTGGTTATTGAGCTTGATAATTTAAATTTATTTATTTTATTATTTATTTAGCATATTTAAAAGAGTTTTATTAATAAATATAGTTTGTGAACATTGTTCACGAACGTTGTTCACGAATGTTAACGAGTTGAACACATATGTGTTCAAACTTGTTTGTTTAGCTTAACAAGCTATTTAAGCTTGTTTGCTAATCAATTTTGTGTATATTGAATGAATATAAACAAGCTCTTACCAAGCCGAACATCAAGCTTATTCACGAACGCTTGGTTGATTTACAACCCTAACAGTACCAACCCCGGACTACAATTAAAGCACAAACTTTGGTAGATTTCCTAATGGAGGTTCATCAGCCTGACTCCGAGGAAACTTGAAAGATCTATGTAGACTGATCATCTACCTAGCAAGGAAGCGGAGTTGAGATCCTCCTGATATCCCCTTAGGAAGACATCTTGCAGTTGGTCGTCCGGTTGAATTTCAGAGCATAAATAATTAGACGAAATTGTAGGATCGAAAAGAATTTAGATATCTCCACAATGACATGATATTGTCCACTTTGGGCCTAAGCCCTCATGGTTTTGCTCTTGGGCTCTACCCAAAAGGCCTCATGCCAATGGAGATATCTTTCTCTTATAAACCCATGATCTTTTCCATGTGTTTTCAATATGGGACTATGTTTGTAACCTTGCAACCCCAACAATCCCCCCCTCAAACAAAGGACCATGGGCTTCCCACGTCCGATCCTTGACCCACCAGGTCTTCCTGCCCCTCAGTCTACCCGACCTACTAGGACTTCCTTGCCTAGCCGCAACTAGGACTTCTTGCCCCTCGGTCCATCCGACCTACTAGGACTTCCTGCCTGGTGTCTGGTCCTTTTGATCTGAACATAGGAGCCCCCACTTTCTTTGTTCGAGGTCAATATTGTACTCACATGGTTCAATCAGACCATAGCTCTTGTGCATAGTCGGCGGTTAAACCTTCTGGCAGTCCGGGCTCTGATACCAATTGTAGGATCGAAAAGAATTTAGATATCTCCACAATGACATGATATTGTCCACTTTGGGCCTAAGCCCTCATGGTTTTGCTCTTGGGCTCTACCCAAAAGGCCTCATGCCAATGGAGATATCTTTCTCTTATAAACTCATGATCTTTTCCATGTGTTTTCAATATGGGACTATGTTTGTAACCTTGCAACCCCAACAGAAATATGAAGCACTATTGGTAGGGCTGCAAGTAGCTCGACATATCAGAGCTGCTCGGGTGGTTGTTTATTCAAACTCTCAGTTGGTAGCCTAGCAAGTAGTAGACAACTTTGAAGTTAACAGTGACAAACTGTAGATATACTGGAAGGCATATGAGAGGATGAAAGAAGATTTCAAAGAGGTCACAGTGACTAAAATTCCCCAAGTAGATAATCAGAGAGATGATGAATTAGCTAAAATGGTCAGCTCTTTGACCACTTGGGTGATGGACAGGTCAATAGCCCAGACCTTCCTGATATCTCAGATAGACCTACAGAATAATATTGAGAAACTGATCGACTGGAGGGACACGATGATCATTTATCTTTAGCAGGGCGTCTTACCTACTGATCTAGAAGAGACCAGGTTGATTAGAAAAAGAGCTCATATGTATACCCTGATTGAAGACCAACTGTACAAGCCAGCATTCTCCAGACCACTACTCAAATGCTTAGGAATGGAAGAGGCGGAGTATGCTTTGCAGGAAGTACATCAAGGATGCTGTGGCAACCATGCAGGAGGGAGGACATTGACCCAAAAAGTATTACTGGTCGGGTATTTCTGGCCCACTCTGTAGAAAGATGCTCAAAGACTGGTGAACATTTGCGTATCCTGTCAAAAGCATTAGAACCTGACCTATCAATCGAACGACATGCTGAAAACTTCAATAGTCTCATGTCGCTTCGACCAATGGGGCATAAATATTGTGGGACCATTCCCGATATGCTAGGTCAGAAAAGATTTTTGCTCTTAGCAGTGGATTGCCTTTCTAAATTGGTAGAAGCAGAAGCCTTAGCCAGGATCACGGAGGAGCAGTTATTCAATTCTTATGGAAAAACATCCTCTGTCAATTTGAAATATCACATAAGTTGGTGTCAGATAATGGAAGACAATTCCAATGTCGCAAGATCCAGGCTTGGTGTCAAGGGTTCGGCATAACTCAGGTCTTCACATCCATAGCTTACCCTCAGAGTAATGGGCAGACTGAGGTTACCAATAGGGAGATAGTTCAGGGGTTGTAAATCAAGTTGGATCATGTTGGGCGCGATTAGGTGGAGGAGCTGCCCAACATCCTCTGGGCCTACCACATGACTCCCTGAGAAAGCACAGGATTTACCCCATTTCACATGATCTATGGCAGTGAGGTTGTGGTGCCCATAGAGGTTGGGATGCCCTCAGTGAGAAGACTGCTATATGATGAAACAAACGCCAAGCGATGACTTTCAGAGCTACATTTGATCAGTGAAATCCGCGAACGGACATCTGCCCACTTAGCAGCAAACCGACAAAGGATGTGTTAAAACTATGATAGAAGGGTTGTTCCCCAGTTATTCGGAGAAGGGAACTTAGTATGGAAGAGGACAAGCCCGTAGGGGAGGTAACCAAATTAGCACCTCAGTGGGACGGTCCTTACAAAGTTCTCAAAAGGTTAACATCGGATGCCTACTATTTGCAAGACACTCAGGGTAGGAAACTAGACCATCCCTGGAGTGCTAATTATCTCCAGCTCTATCGTACTTAAGTTAGTGCTTTGTAAGACTTTAGATCGAGGTGTTAGGATGTATACTAAAAGCCTAGCTTTTGGTATAAATATTTATCTAGAAATAAGAATCACATTGGTCAAATGTCTATATTTATGATAAATGTAGTTGTTCAATTAATTTATATTGTAGATAATATGGTGTGTGGTGTTACACACAGAGGATCATGTTATCAGTACCTTATAAATTATAAACAGTAGCTCACGACCAAGATGGAAAGGAACAAACCATTGGAAGGTCGTAGTGTAATTATGTATTAGTTTATCTTAACTATATAATTACACTAGTACACTTAGAGTGTATTGAGTAGGACCATTAGAGGTCGTTTCTTTTATACTGACTTTATAAAGAAACAAAGAGCTTAGTTATTATGGAAGTGTGTGCTCTTAATCCTAATATAATAACAAGCACATATATTTCATATTTATTTCTTTAGTTTATCAATGGGTGAGATTTAGTTCGATAAATCAATATGCCCGATAAGTTGGGAAATGATATCACTTATAGTGTGTGTTGTTGATTATAGAAGGAAACTGTGCATGTCCTAGTGATCTAGGTTGATCATGTCCCCAAGAGGAGCTCATAAGGATTGTCATGTTAAACCCTGCAGGTGGACTTAGTCCGACATGACGATAAGATTGAGTGGTACTACTCTTGGACTAAGATATTAATTAAATGAGTTGTCAGTAACTCACTTAATTAGTGGACATTCAACATCTTAAATACAGGGAGACTAACACACTCATAATAAGAAGGAGCCCAAAATGTAATTTGGGATTGGTGCGGTAGTTCAATAATATTTCTTTAGTAGAATGAATTATTATTGATGGAATTAAGTTGTGTGTTTGGGGCGAACACGGGATGCTTAATTTCATCGGGAGACTAAAACCAATTCCTCCTCTCGGTCCCTATCGTAGCCTCTTGTATATAGAGATTTATACCCACCACATACCCACCTTCTTACCCAACTAATAGGGGCCGGCCAAGCTAGCTTGGAACCCAAGCTAGGGCCGACCAAGACCCAAAGGTTGAGCCAAGTTAATTGGCCGACCATAGCTTGGAGCCCAAGCTTAATTGGCCGGCCATATTAAAAGGGAATTTATTTTTAATTAAAATTATTTCTTATGTGGATATCATGTTTTTAAAAGAGAGTTTAAAATTTAAATTTTTCCTTTTATATCTTTCTACAAAAGATTAAGAAAAGATTTAAAATCTTTCCTTATTTGTAGATTGAAAGATAGATTTTTATTTTTGAGAAAACTTTCTTTTTAACCATGTTCATGATTTAAAAGAGAGTTTAAAAATTAAATATTCTCTTTTATAAATTTCTACAAAAGATTAAGAAAAGATTTGATATTTTTCCTTATTTGTAGATTAAAAGAGATTTTAATTTTTAGAGATAACTTTCTTTTTATCCACATGTTTAAAAGAAAGATTTTAATTTATAAAATTTCCTTTTTACTAACCAATTATGAAGGGATTAAAATTTTTGGAGAAATTTTTATAAATTTCTGGAGACAAATTAGGAAGTTTTAATTAAATAAAACTCTCCTTGTTTATAGCTTGTGGTGGTCGGCCATTATTATTAAAAGAAGAAAATTGTTTTTAATTAAAATAATTTTTCTTTTTCATGGCAAAAGAATTAAGGAAGTTATTATTAAAATTTCCTTATTTGCCAAGACCAAGGATTATAAAAGAGGGGGTAGAGGTGTCTTCATGGTGAACGACTCTATTCTATTCTTCCTCTCTTTTTCTCCTTGGTGGCCGGCCCTAGCTTCTCCCTCCTCTCTTCTTCTTGTGGCCGGCGGCAACCCCTCTTGGAGCTCTTGATGGTGGCCGGTTCTAGCTAGGAAAAGAAGGACAGAATGGAGTTTTTGTTTCTAGCATCCCTTGGAGCTTGGTGGTGGTGGTCGAACCTCATATCTCTTAGAGTTTATGTGGTGGCCGAATCTTGCTTGGAGAAGAAAGGTGGCTTAGGTGGATTCTCATCTCGGTAGATCGTTGCCCACACAACGTCCGGGATAAGAAGAGGAATACGGTAGAAGATCAAGAGGTTATTTTGCTTATAAAGAAAGGTATAACTAGTAATTGTTTTCCGCATCATACTAGTTTTCTTTGTATAGTTATTTATGGAAATACCAAACACAAGAGGCATATGATTCTAGAGTTTTCGAAATAGTTTTTTCGAGTTTGTGTTTTCTTCTTTTTCGAATTTGTGATTCGATTGTTCTTTTTGGTTAACCTAGAGTTATTTAAGGAAATAAATATTGCTTTCCTTAAAAGGCTTTGCCTAGGCGGTGGTGGTTGCTCCCATATCCAAGAAGACCATGTGCCTCGCCATGCAGTCCTGGAAGCCAATTTTGGAAATTAATATTTATGGAATTAATAACTTAGGTAGATTTGAATCAATAGTATTAAGTTTCGCTTGTGATTCAAATCTAAACTATTAAGAACAGATAAGTTAAATTTGGAATCAATGATGTTAAGTTCCGTCTGCGATTCCTAATTTAACTTCTAAAGAACACAATAGGTTATTTAAGGAAAGGTTCGACACTTGTATAAAAATTTTTGTACAGTGGAACCGGTACGATTTTCCTAGGATTAACCAACACGAGGAGATATGACCGGTCGAGTATAAAATGCCAGGTCGGAATACCTTGGTTTAGAACACTCGCGAATCTTCTCTAAGACCCGATCGGGTCCCCACGCTCGGGTTATATAGCTCATGCTCCACCGAGTCAAGATTAAGGAGAAGACATAACATCTAAAAGGTAGAGTACAATAAAATGTTCATACAGTTCATACATAAATTATTTGAATTCCGCGAATACATCATCAGACATCTCCTTGAGGATGTGACGATGATCCAGAAAATCTTCAGAAGGGGTAGAGGATAGATACCCTTGTTCCTCGAGTTGCTGAAGTGCCCCCACTGTACCATAAGCCATGGACGTGACAAAGCGATCCCCCCACCTGTGCGCCAAACTAAGGGGAGCATAAATACTCCTCCCGGCTCGCTTGTAAGCGGTCACTCTCTCTAGCTTTATAGGTCTCCAAGGCGCTAACAGAGCTTGATAAAGCAGACTGAGCCTGAGACAGCTCTGTCTGCATAGAACACAACTTTGTTGCTTGGGACTCCAAATCCCACCTCTGGTCCATGATCAGCAAGTCCCGAGAACTCAGCTCCTGGGCCATATGCTCCATCTCCTGTTTATGTGTACGCTTGAAGTCCTCTAAAGCTGCAGATCACTAAGTTAGTTCTAATTGAGTCTCTTGATATTTAGCCTCAAACACTTGCAAGAGGGCTTCAAGCCTGCTCTTATCATCTCGGAGATGGCTAATCTCTGCCTGGGCCTCTTCCAAGGTCTGGTCCCAGGAGGTGCTTGCTTTCTTCAAGGCCTCCACTTCTACCCTAAGTCCGGACACGACTGCATCAAGGTCGGATATTTGAGACTTTAGATCTGCAACTTGGTCCTTTAAGATCTTATTAAGCCGATATATGTGTAGGATTGTCTGGTTCAAGCGGAGTGATTGGGCAAACATCTGTTCATAATCACGGAGGAGTGAGAACAGAAAAACAAAGTAGGAGGAGCATAACCGCAAGAAATAACGAAAGCTTACCATAGTGGCGGTTTCAGTAGATAAGTCTACCAAGCCAGGCAAAGTGTGGGTGTCCATCGCCTGCATGGTGTGCTCCCACTGAGATGCTAGGCAACCTCGCAATAAGGTATTGCGAGCAAGAGCGACGAGAGAGCAACACAATCCCCAATCTGTGTGTAGAGTGGCACGGTAGTGGAGATACCGAGGCTTGGAAGAATCTAGAGCAGTCCCGTTTGGGGCAGGCTGAGTGGAAGCGGACCTGGGTTGAGCAAATGAACTAGCCGGGGCAGAAGCAGACCCTGGTTGAACAGAAGGGCCAGACGAAGAGGGAGCAGCCCCAGGATAAATCGTAGGGATAGGTTGAGAGGATGTGGACGGTCGAGGAGAAGGTCTGGCAGGGGCGCTGGATTTATGTTGTCGCCCCGGGTCAATCTCTTCTTCAACAGCCGAAGCCTTGCCTCATTCAGCTTCAGTCCTGGCTCGAGGCTGCCTAACAAGATCGCTCGGGGGCTGTGGATTTGGAACAGATGAAGACGCTGGTCGAGATGATGGGGTGGCAGTTCGGGCCTCGGACGCGAGGCCGGATCCCACCGGTTGGCGTCTGGTCCGTCGTGAGAGCGGTTACTCATCCGAATCTGACTCCTCCGATGAAGTTCGGGGCCGACGAACAAAAAGCATAGGAGGAGCATGCCTTGAAGACGCGGGGGGTAAAGCGAACGCGAGGAGTTGCTTGGGCGACCGACCGAGGAGCAGTTGAGGCGGTTGCCCCTAGGGGAAGGGGAGCCAGGTGCGATAGACCTTCTATCCAATATTATACGCCCCTGGCATTGTAGTTCCATATCGTTCAGGGGAAGAGGCCTGATCGGGGATGCTCGGGCCAGAGTGTCGGCTGCAAGAAGAGTATCAAAATCAGAATAGAGAAATGAAGGCCAGTTGAGGTAGGGCAACCCTTACCTAAGGAATGCGGCAACTCTAAAGAGATGTGACTCAGATAGAATAGAAATAATACATCCACAGTTAGCAGTCTGAGCAGGTCTAAGCGCCAACATCCCAGTTGGGCGGATGCCTCGGTAAAATCGGGGTCTGTCTGAAAATCTCCTAGATGTGGTGCAGGAGGGAGAGCTGAACATTATTGGATAGGCCATTCCACGGCTAGGGGAAAGTTCAGGAAAAAATATTTTTCCTTCCACTCCAAATCGGAGGATGGGAGGGGAACAAAAAAGGTAGTTCGAGTGCAAGCCTGGAGACAGAAAATGCCCTTACTGTGACGATGAGGAGTAAAGAAGCAGTGGAATAAGCAGAGAGTCTAGGGTATGTCACACACTTCGTAGAGGAGAACAAAGTCAGATAAGATTCTTATGGAATTTAGGGTAATTTGACAAAGGGGGATACGGAAATAGCGACTCACTTGGAAAAATAAAGGATAAAGGGGAAGGCGGAGACCGACAACAAACTATTCTTTAAAGAAGGTCACGTACCCAGCCAGAGGCGAAGAGACTCGGTGTACCTCAGAAGGTATGATGATGTGCATGGCCATGGAGATTTCATAGGTGAAGCAAAGATCGTCTAGATCCACGCCGGGAAAGGTCGAAACTCTGGGAGCATAGGTAGGTGCAAGGGAATCCATGGGCTGAGGCAAATGTAAAACGCAAGGGACAAAGCGCAACCGACGCGGGATACAAGAGGAAATCTTACTCTTGAGACGAAAAGTCCAGTAAAACGGAGGGAGAAGGATATTTATAGTTGCCAAGGGGGCATAAAGGGCCTTGTTATTAGCGTCCATCAAGCGGTTCGTATTTAAAGTAGCTGGCGTCAACCATAAATGTAGGAGCAATGCCAGCCGTAAGATCATCCTAGAAAATTGTGCCATGGGAGAATGTTGGAAAAAGAGAGGATGATAGACATGCTGGGGATAGAGATTTGTTGGGACCTTGGGAATATGTGACACTACAATAGCTCTCTCTCGGAACTCGCGAGTACCGGGGGGGGGGGGGGGTAGCTCGATCTCGCGAAATTTAGTCGGGTGCCCTAAAATAGACTGATCGGATAAAGCGACTGATCGGGTCGCCCAATCACTAAACCTGGTCGATACATTAAACATACTAGTTAGATTAGATGGCCAGTCGGGTAACAAAAACCCGACCGATCGTGTGCCTTAACGCCTACACGGAGGCTAAGTCGACGAACCCTCTGTAGGAAGGATGCGTAGTGAACAAACTACTTGAATGTAGCAAACGGGGAGTAGTGGGGGATATATGTGAACATACTCAGTAAACAACACATGACACTAGGATCATCTGCCTAGACATATGCCTATAATAATTTTCAAAATCTAAATACACATTCGTGAAAGAGAAGGATATAAGGCAAGCGCCAGCTATCATCAAAAGACGGGAATGCATCGTCGGAAAGATCTCGTAGAAGGCGACCCTTGTCCAAGAAATCCTCAAGAGGGGCTGACCGGAGGTAGCCTTTCTCACGAAGTTGCAGCAGGGCCCCCACACCTCCGTAGCAAACCATCCGATCGATGAGACTGCCTATCTTCGCTTCAAATACTCCGGAAGCAAGGTAAGTGGCCCTGTACGCTTCTAGATGGGCAGCCTCACCGGCTTAATAATCCTTCAGCTCGTCTTGGGCCTTGTCTCCATTAGCTTGGACCAGGGCCAAATCTTGGTGTGTGGTGGCGGCCTCAGCCTTGGCCTTGGAAAAGGTCCTCCTGCAAAGACTTGAGGGTAGTCTTAGCTACCTCCCATTGCTTCTGAAGAGTGGCTTCCCGGTTAGTGCTAGTGGTCAGGTCTGCCTTCTTTGCCTCCAGATCTTTCACTAGAGCAGTGTGCGCTTCTTGCAATTCCTTCGGCAGCAAAGAGAGGATCACCACCTCATTTTCCTTCTCTTCTAAATCAGCCAAAATTTGGGTGCGCCTCAACCCTTCAGACTTGAGCTTAGACTCGCTTATCTTTAGGGATGTCTGTAAGATCTGCACTTTCTCTGATTTTGCCTGAGCTAGGTCTTGGGCAATTTGAGCTTTTTCCCCGACAGTTTGTAGATAGGACTGCATCGAGTTATCAAAGGTAGTCAAATAAAACATATAGCCAGTTGTAGTAGGGGATTCCAACTCTCGAAGGCGAGTCCTTAGAGACTCGTTCTCTCGTTGCAGGCCAGCCACGTACTAGGATATACTTAAACCTATGGCACAAGTCTGTCAAAAGTAGAGAAAGATTAGCTTTGTCTTAAGGATATGAAAAAGAAGCATGGACAACTTACTGATACTAGCCGAGTGGAGAATAGGTCGGCCAGCTTCAGAGGGGGACCTTCCAAAATCTAGTTTGTAGCGGTCTTCCATGACTCGGCCAGGGCCCCATGAAATTTCACCTGACCACAGTGAGGAGAGGCGCTAGCCGATGGGATAGGGCCCTACACCTACAGAGAAGGCAACTGGAAGGAAGAGGTGAAGACATACTTGCCCTTGGTGCGCTCCTTGGGGCGCGAAGAAGAGGCAGGGGCCAAAGTAGAAGTAGGGGTGGAAGAGACAGGGTCGTGGAATCCTCGGGTTGGTCTCCCATCCGGGAGATAGTTTGTTCCAGGACCAAAACGGGGACAGGAGAGGGCACAACCTTTGTTATTGGAGAAAGAGTTACCCGAGCAAGGGTTTTTGCCTTGGCCTTGGAGGAGATAGGAGGCCTTGATGGAGAAGATTGAACTAATGGGATGACTCGTTTCCTTTTACGCTGGAGGCGTAGACGCTTCTCTGGAGGAGGAGAGGGGCCCCTCTCCTTCGCGGTTGCTTTGATTCCAAGGGGCTCGGGGTCCTCGGACGGTTGAGAGGAGGCCTTCGCTAAGGCGCTGGCCTGTGGGGCATGAGGAACCTCATGTTCCTCCAAAATCTCTGGGCCCAGTTTTTTCAGAATATCACTGGGCAGCTTGGAAGAGTTAATGGCATAGGCGCGAAACATGGCCACTTCTGCAAAATACAAAGAAAATACCTCAGTTAGTGAAGACCGGGAAGTGAGGGAATTGGATCTTATCAAAAGGAGTACCCAAAGGTGTCCAGATGGGGCTGAGCCCACAATTGTATAACAAGCTCTCCCACAGCAGAAAAAGGATTCGTAGTTGCATGCGCTCCAACTTTTCGGATGTTGTGTGGCAGAGTGGTTGATGGTCACATAGCTCAAAGGGAGTGGGAAGAGTATAGCGCCACTCAACTGGCCAGGATGCTGACTCGGGCAATTAGAGCTAAAAAAGTCTAGACTTCCAACCTTTGTTGGAAGAAGGCATCCCGTCAAAATACTTATACCCGACCCTAGACTGCACCATGAAAACACTCGGCTCTGAGCGTTTGAGGGTGTAAAAATGGTGAAATAGTTGCAGGGTCAGGGGTATTCAATATAGGAGATAAAGGATCCCCATTCCGCACATGGCACGGAAGGCATTGGGGGCGAATTGGGACAACGAAACACCAAAATACTTGCTTAAAGAGGAGAAGAACGGATGGATAGGAAAACAAAGACTTGCAAGGAGATGGTCTTTAAAAAAGGTCACAAAACCGGCAGGAGGAGAGGAAGGATGGTTATCTAGCCCCAGAGGACGGAGCTTGTAGGCCTCTGAAAGTTCTAGACTCGATCGAATCACCCACTATTATCCATGTCAGAATGGAAATATGCATACCAGGGCACCTCCATTTCACCGACCATTACAGGATCAAAAAGAAGGGGAGATAAAGAAGAAAGAGTACTTATGGAGGACAAAGGAAATGCATGAAGGAGGAGGTGAGTAATCGAAAGTAAGAAGGAAAAGGAAGCTCGAAGGAAGTTGAAGTAAGGAGGAACAACGACAGACAACTTTTAGGATTTTTAAATCAAAACTCGTAGGAAGCATTGAAAAGCGAGCTAGACAACTGAAACGACATAGCACATGTCAGCCGTCAGATCAAGAAACGGAAGCGATTTGGGGTCGCATGCAAAAAGCATGCGTCATACATTATGGAGAGTTAAGTTCAAGGGGCATGTGTCATTTCCCTATGAATGTGCATTTATGATGGAAGTGATAGGAAAATCATGGGGAGGGATATACGAACAGGGATGCCCTATCGTGTGGAGACTATGCTTCAGAGACTGAAAATTCCATGTGACTGCCTTGGGAAACGAAGAAGAAGGCGGCGGGAAGTGTTCCCCCAAATTTGGTGCCTTTATGCCTCCTCGAAATCATAGTAAGGTTTAAATTTCACAAAAACCATATGTATTTCCCTTTGTGGTCACAGGAACATTAAGTTAAGTCCTCGAGCACAATCCCTTCAAAGCTACAGATGTTGCTCATCTGAATCACTTCCTGATCGGGTCTCCAGATCAAGTCTTGGTCAGACCTCCAAATCCATTCATGGTCAGGTCTCCAGATCAAGTCTTGGTTAGACCTCCAGATCAATTCTTGGTCAGACCCCTAGATCCATTTCTGGTCAGGTCTCCAAATCCATTCTTGGTCAAGTTTCCAGATCAAGTCCTGGTCAGACCTCCAAATCTATTCCTGTTCAGGTTTCCAGATCAAGTCCTGGTCAAACCTCTATACCCATTCCTGGTCAGACCTCTAGATCCATTCTTGGTCTGGTCTCCAGATCAATTCCTGGTCAGGCCTCCCAATCACTTCTTAGTCAGTCTCCCGGTCAGGATTCCAGACTCTCACCCCAACGCGAGTTATAAGTGAGCATGCCCTCACGTCTCCAGACTCTCGCCCTAGTGCGAGTTATAAGTGAGCATGCTCTCACGGCTCCAGACTCTCGCCCAAGCGCGAGTTATAAGTGAGCATGCTTTCATGACCAACGACCTCACGGTCGGGATTCCAGACTCTCACCTTAGCGTGAGTTATAAGTGAGCATGCTCTCATGCCTCCAGACTCTCACCCCAGCGCGAGTTATAAGTGAGCATACTCTCACGGCTCCATACTCTCACCCCAGTGCGAGTTATAAGTGAGCATGCTCTCACAACCAACGACCTCGCGGTCTGAATTCCAAACTCTCGCCCTAGTGCAAGTTATAAGTGAGCATGCTCTAACGCCTCCAGACTCTCACCCCAGCGTGAGTTATAAGTGAGTTTGCTCTCACACCTCTAGACTCTTGTCCCAGTGCAAGTTATAAGTGAGCATACCCTCACGACCAACGACCTCGCAGTCGGGATTCTAGACTCTTGCCCCAGCGCGAGTTATAAGTGAGCATCCTCTCACGCCTCCAGACTCTCGCCCCAACGCGAGTTATAAGTAAGCTTGCTCTCATGACCAATGACCTCTCGGTTAGGATTCCAGACTCTCACCCCAACGTGAGTTATAAGTGAGCTTGCTCTCACGTCTCCAGACTCTCGCCCCAGTGCGAGTTATAAGTGACCATGCTCTCACACCTCCAGACTCTTGCCCCAGCGCGAGTTATAAGTGAGTTTGCTCTCACGCCTCTAAACTCTTGGCCAAGTGCGAGTTATAACTGAGCATGCCCTCACGATCAATGACCTCGCGGTCGAGATTCCAGACTCTCGCCCTAGCGCGAGTTATAAGTGAGCATGCTCTCACACCTCCAGACTCTCTCCCTAATGCGAGTCATAAATGAGCATACTCTCACACCTCCAGACTCTCTCCCCAACACGAGTTATAAGTGAGTATGCTCTCATGCCTCCAGAATTTCATCCCAGTGCGAGTTATAAGTGAGCATGCTCTTATGCCTCAGACTCTCGCCCTAGCGCGAGTTATAAGTGAGCATGCTCTCATGCCTCCAGATTCTCGCCTGAGTGCGAGTTATAACTAAGCATGCTCTCACAACCAATGACCTCGTGGTCGGGATTCCAGACTCTCGCCCCAGTACGAGTTATAAGTGAGCATACTCTCACGCCTCCAGACTCTCGCCCCAGCACAAGTTATAAGCGAGCTTGCTCTCACGCCTCTAGACTCTCACCCAAGTGCGAGTTACAGGTGAGCCTGCTCTCACAACCAATGATCCCTCGGGCAGGATTTCAAACTCTCGTCCTCGCAACAGATATGAAAAGAGGAGATAGAATCGGATGACGACGTCAGCAACAGGATTCCCGATCGGGTGTTCACAAACCTGAACTCTAGATCTGAGACACTTGGGTAGACAGTCAGGGTGATACCTGACCTGGATTTGACAGGTTGGGCTCTTATAGCCTAGTTGTACTTACGCCTAGTACTCTCAGTAAGCTAAACTCCTGGTTAGCTCTTGGGTGATTTCTCCACTGCTCTCGGTCCCCCAAGATTTAGGTCAGGTGTTATACCCGATTGATTATCCCGAGCTGCCCTATTCATGCCCTACTGGGACAGAAGGAGCTACATGACAAAAAGGTCAAGGAATCGTAACCGTCTGTCAGAGAATAACTGCTAAGTGTCAGGGAATATTTCAATGATCTGCAGTCACTTGCGAATAGAACCTTCCTTCAGTCTACAGGAGGATGTCACGTGTCCTCTATCACCTAACAAGTCCTGACACTCGATATTCTATGACATCAGTCAGATTCCAGAAGGTACGCACTGCCATATAAAAAAGGAAGTCCTCTCCCTCATGTAGGTACGCTCTCTCGCACATTCGCACTTGTCTTTTACTTTCTTTTTCCTTTGTACACTGTTCTTCTGGAGAAAAAGTACCTGACTTGAGCATCGGATGACCTACTCCGGGGACTTTTTCCCTAGTTTCTGGCCTCTAACGCCCGTGTACTTGTCTGAGTGTGCGTAAAGCTCAGGTACCACCGGCTCAGTCATTGTCAGTCGTCAGCATCACGTGGGAGTCCGTTTTTGGAGTCGTATACATGAATGGTATCTCAGTCACCCCTTCGTTAACGCCAGCAACAGGGCACTCGACCTTCATCCGACTCAGATTCCGGATAGGATCACAGTTCATACCTCACATGGCTTTCTTAAAATATGTGAAGGACGAGGTAGCCTTCTCATCATTAAAGATTATTCCTTCGCGAATATCCTAGAACATGTGACGCTGAATGAATGGAGTGGTAGTTATTAGGTTATCAGAATGAGTCTTTTAGATGCTTTCCTTCAAAAAAGTGACACATCATAAATATAATTGAAAGACAGCTAATGACTGTCGAATCTGGTCTCCTTATCGGCTCATACAATAATGATACTATGGCTAACATGAAGATACTTTCTTGACAACTATATAAACACTCACGTAAGTAATGATATAGGATTTCGATTCATTAATTCTTCAACTCCACCAGGTTCTACCATTCTTCTCCATCTTCTTCCTTCAGCATAACACCTTAAGTAAATCCTAACTTGAGTATCGAAATAAACTTGAGATCTATCCCTTAGCTAGTTTGATCCTTTCTTCGAGTTTCTTTAAGGTTAGTTTATCCTCTTCACCAAAGATCTCTAAGGAGAAGCGTATATCATCTCGTTTATTGACTGATGATTTAACAATATATGATATTTAGTTGGAACATATTCCAAGAACTGGATATCTATATATTCTTTTAAATTTGTTTTTAATTGTATTGAATTTTTCATTTATTTTAAAGGAATATCTTTATACAAATTTATTTTTTTTAACATAATTAATAAGCAAAATTAAAAAAAAAATAATTCAGGCATGTTTACGCGTGCAAATGATGTGTGTGTATATATATATACATGACGATAATGGGGGCCCGTCCGACGCCGATCAATTGTCGGGGTGAAGGTCAAAGTTAAGATGGTTAACGCTAGGGTATATAGTGCCTGAGCAGAGGTTGACTGCAACGGTCGGTCGGGACAATCAATGTCCGAGCTGGCCAACCATTTAGCTCGAATAATATGGTAAGATTGCCAGACGCTCAGTACGGATGAGATTGAAGAGCTTATCCGATCGAGAGGGACAAGTTAATACACCTAGTCACCACAATGAAGAGCAGCTAAGGTTAACAAAGCGAAGGAGTCCCGGCCAAACAGCTACCCTACTCGGCTAAGTAGTGGGACCAGTGTCATATCTCTCGATATCCTTTTGAGAGATAGTGTCGCTGACACGAGGTATGACCAATAGGTGGATCGTACGCCAGAAGCTTCTACTGTCTTGTTATGGATATGCATGCTCTGTTAAGACATGGTGTCAGAGGTACTTTCTTGACAGGTCCTTTCTTAGGACATATTGGAGAATATGTCCACGCCTCGAGTAGCATGCATGTCGCCCACCAGAGCTCTATATAAAGGAGGGTCTAAGGACCGGTGGAGGTACGTGTTATTCATTGTACGCGTTTGCGTTATTATTGCTCAGCTTTCTTCTGCAGTTCCGATGACTAATTTGAACATCGGAGGGTCAATATCAGGAATCTCTTTCTTAACTTGACACTGACGTTACTTATTTTATAGAATGAAGTGTGGTCTATAATAGTGTAGCACCTTATATATATCTATATTATATAGAGCATTTTTAATGTTAAAATGAATATGAGTGGATTAGACATGTGTTAATATAATGGTTAAGTAATTCTTTTTATATTTTTCTTTGTTGTGTTTTTTAGAAAAAGATGACATAATATATATATTAACGAGGATACCACCTGACAAACAGTGATTAACTGAGTCTTGCTGCAATCTCCCGTCACCGATCGATCTCCGGTTGGATGAAATTTCTGTTAATGGTGGTGATTTTTGTGGAGGTCTGTTTGGAAGCCGTGGAATATGAATAATATGCATCTCAGTCGAGATTGATTCCTTGACGGTAGTTTTGTCCGACGGAGTTGTCGCCGGAGGTATGATCGCCCAGTGCGTTCAAGGTGCCGCCGACGCGAGGAAGTTCCTTGTGCTCAATTTCTCCTTCTCCACGTCGTCCGGTTGCATTGCCAGGCGGAACCCGCCAGCAGCCATTAGATGGTCGGAGGCGAACTCGCCGCCGCCCAGCGAATTCATGGTCTTTTGGTACTGCCTCTCATTGCTTCTGAGGGGTCCACCACCGATACCGGTGAAGCTGGACGTGTCACCCAATTGGGCAGCCTTCCGGAGCATCACGGCGGCCGACAACTGCGGCAACGGTGGGCCGGGGCCGTAGAGCGATGGCGTCATCGACATGTTGAAGCCGGCGACTTCTTGGTGGCCCATTATCTCGCTGGCGAGGAGTAATGACATGGCGGTGGCGTCGTTGCCTCCTCCCGGCGCCGGTCCCACGAGATGGCCGCCGCCACTCTGATCTTCCTCATTCTTGCCTGCGGTAGGGAAGAAATTGAGGTTCTTGTTGAAATAATTATTCCCGGACGACGACGAGGCGCCGAAGTTGAATCCATGGAGATCATCGTACCTGCCTTCGCCGGCGAGGTAGGGTTGACCATGGGAAGAGCGCAGGAGTGGCCGGAAGGAGGCGGTGTCGAGGTGAGGGGCGTCGACGTTGAATGATTGCTCGTGGGTATTGGTGCTACCTCCGGCGGCCGGGAGATGGGAGTTGAACTGCGGGAGGCCGAGGTAGCTTACGCCTTTGTTTGCGTACAAGTGGCCGCTGATTCCGGTCACTGGAGGAAGCCTCGCGTTTTCTTGCGCCAGTGCATCGCAGAAGGCTCTGTGGGTGATGTAGCTGTCTCTCCTGCAGTAGTACTGTATTCATCAAACGAAATGCATAATCATTCAAACAAAATACATATCCTTCATCACACATGCAAATTTATGTGAATTTTAAAACACAAAATGCACGTTAAACTTAAGTATATCATATCTTAGTGTTTCTCAAAATCCAATATTTAAATATCAAATTTTAATCAATATACAACACAAACTTGAAGCTGAAAACTGTCATCAGTCTTTGCTCACTACTTGTTTGATAATGTATAAAGGGAATAATGACAAATAGCATGGCGCCAATATAAGGATAAAGCATCAATTACTTCACAATATTCCCTGTCCTTGTGAGAATATGTCAGAAAATAAAAACACCTTGTTTGGTGACGTGTGAGGTTTAGGGATAGGATTAATCTACGTACCCATGCACATTATACTCCATATAATGTTCCTCGTCCTGATGACAATATGTTAGAAAGTAGATATAAAATTATGTAGAAAATATTATATGCTTGCGGATATTATAGAATACCAACAATTGCATGTGGATATATATACACAGAGAGAGATATAGTTGTGAATCGGTGAGGAGCTGAGAGGCCACAGTTGTCTCCAAACGCAAGGCAACAAATTAACCTGTTTAATCTTCTTCCTTCATGTCGCCACGTGAACTCGAATAAGAGAGAGAGAGAGAGAGAGAGAGAGAGAGGGGGAGATGATTCACGAGTGAGCAATTGCCCACTTTGCAGACGTCATGCAGCGAAGCTAAAGGGATGAAGGTAAAACAGTTGCAGCAATATAATGGATGGAATGGAAGTAGTACTGAGGGGTGGACCTGGAGAAGAGGATGCCGCAGTGGCAGCGATACTCGCGGGTGCCGCAGATCTTGGCGTGGGCCTTCCAGTCCGACAGCACGGCGTAGCGCCTGGAGCACTGGTCGCACTTCCACCTCTTCTCGCCGTGCTTGCGGCAGTAGTGCTTCTTGACGCCGGTGAGGTCGCCGAGGGCTCGGGAGGGGTCGTGGTGGGCGCACGTCGGCTCAGGGCAGAGGTACACGCGCCGCCGCTCGTCCGGGCTCTTCCGCTTCAGATTCCACGGCAGGTTGTGGCCGCGCCGGTGGAGCTGCAGGTTCTGCTCCCGCTGGAACCCCTTGCCGCACACTTGGCAGACGAAGCGGCTGGTCGCCAGTAGGGTTTTGGGCGACAATGCGATCACCTCCGCGCCGGGATCTGCGAATGAATTTAATTGGGATGTCGTTGTGGAATTCTAGAAGTAGATCTGTCAAAAAGATCATCTTATTTTTTTCGATCGAAATCAAAATTCAAGAGAAGAGTTGAGGAGGAGCTTGCTTGGGTTTCCAGGGAGGTTCCTCTTCTTCTTGGGAGGAGCAGCGGACTGTGAAACAGCCGCTGACGGCGGGCCTGGCTGTTGCTGCGGCCGCGACGACGAAAAGGCCGGTGCTTTCATCTAGCTCGATCTGTAGCTTTCTCTCTCACAATTGCTTCGTTTGGCTTCTGGCGAAGGAAATCAGACAGAGAGGAGAGCACCGATCACTGGCCGCCGCCATGAAACCATCAGCTCCAATTTTTCTGTTGGCTTGCCAAAAGTCTTCCACAAACCTCAAGATCTAACTCAACAAAACCTCTAAAGCTAAAGAGCAAACGAACTCAGCTGGCAAAAACCAACCAACCAAACAAAAAGGTCTAGAGAACAGAAAGGAGAGGGTTTGCACTCCTTTCTTCCTCTACTCCCCTTTGTTCTATCTGTAATTTCTGCTGTCCCTGCTAGTTGAAGGAGGGGCAGGAGTAGGGCTCGGTTTGCGATGTCAGTGAGTTACTCATCATGCTTTTCTTTCTCCCCTGAATCATTATTCTCTGCTTTTCTGCTCCACTTTTCCCCTCCTCATATTCCTCACCTACCTCACACCACAATTGAACAGAGAGAGAGAGAGAGAGAGAGAGAGAGAGAGAGGGGTTACTGTTGATGGTGTCCGGAGCAAGCAAGTGTGTCATTATGTGGCAGGCATTGCTGACCCTGGTAAAACCCTAAAACCAGTCCGCTGTTGGCATTTCATGCAGACAAAAACTCAACCTCTCTGATCCGAACCCTCAGTTTGAGGCACACTAGTGATGATCTCTTGCATGATCACTGGCTTGAATGGACAAAGCACTGTAAGCACATGCATGGTCTGCTCGAATCTGTTACTGTATATCTATGGAGGTTTTGATCATTCATGGCAGCTACCTGTGGAATGGAATACTTACTGTCTTCATGATTTGAGGGCTCACCAATACTTCAAACGACTGTCGCATGGCCTTATATATATATATAGTGGACTCGTTACAAGGCTAGCTAGTTTATTAGGAAAATGATCATGTCCGAAAGTAGAGAAGATGATTGACTGGGAAGATGACTATAATGTTGACTGTTTGAAGATTTTGATTAAGCAAAAAGTGACTCCGAGTGGCCTTGCGCGTCAAAAAGAGCGTTAGTGATCGAACCATGAAAGGGATCTCCGGTGTAAGCCCTCCGATGCTCAAATCAGTGATCGAGTCGAATAGATGAACAGTAGGATGAATAGTAACTATGAGCGTGTAAAATTACGTAGTATTGCATGCGTACTTCTGCCTATAGATGGAGATCATTTTTATAGTGTTATTGTTTATTTGCGCACGAATCTCAAAATATTTCCAAAAAAGAACAGATCATAAAGATGCTCTGACACCTTTATCAAAATAGACTCACAATCTCTGTGATTGACAGAGAGGAAACTTCTAATGTACATCTTGCATGCAGATCCGTGGCATAAGAGGTCAAAAAGGAATATGAGGTCGTTGAGTCGAGGGTTCTACAATATGCTTACATAGCAAGCCAACTAAGTTCCTCCTATGATCCGATCGACAATCGCTTGTAAGGGCAAGTCTATCAAGTTTATAGAGTGTTGTCAAGGACTCATCCCTCACTCAATCTGTCTGTTTAGCCAAAGAGTTTAATCGGACCAAGCATCCTTTCTGTCCGATCGGATTATAGTTCCGATCGACTGAACTACTCGACCAAACTAGTTGATCGTCTATCTTCAAGTGGTAGAAGAGTCTTGGATTTGGAGAGTGTTGACTTAGTCTTGAGTTATTCATCAATATTGAGGGATTCGACGTTCGACTGGCCTAATGGTCTAGTTGGATAACCTCTTGACCGTGACGATTAACTGTGGTGACTTCAAGGGTTGCTCCTTTCTTAATTTTGACTGCCATATTATCTTGCCTCCTAAATTTTGACCTGACTTAGAGGGCCCCACCTCAATCATCGTATTAGGGAATATAATTCAAAAGGAAGGATTAGAAGGCATTTAGGACATGTAGAATGGGGATCTTTTTAGGATAGAAGTATAAGAAGAAGAGTTTGTTAGTAGATTAGGTTTGGCACTAATTATAGTGCATTTCTTGCTTGTGTGGTTTAAGTTAACGAAGATACTTACAGTTGAACTAAATGAAAATACTTATAGAATTTATAAGTAAATGAAGGTACTTATGGATAGGACTCTACGTAAACAAGCCAAGTTGAATAAAATTTTGTAATATTTAAATTTATTTGATAAGATAATTGAGTCAAATTAAGTCGAGCCTAAAATAAATTAAATTGTTGAAATAATTAGTTCAAACTTAATTTATTTTTTTAATGATCTTTAGCTTAATTCGTTTAGATGTTATCAAACTCTCAATTTAAACTTATTTAATTATTTTAAACTTTTACATTTTATAAGCTTATTTGATTAATCTGTGACACAACTAGTGTTGCTCCTCAAGAAACATTGCATCTGTTCATGGTACCCCAACCGACTTGTACAAGTCTTTGACACGAGTACTCTCAATGAGAAGAAATGAAGCATGTAGAATCATACGTTCTCCTAGGTTTTCTCTAATTAGTCGTCATAACTAAAGACTTCGATCAACCGAGTCTAAACTTGCTAATCTATACACACATAATTTTTTTTTCCCTCAATTTCTTAGATGTTCGCTTGAGTATAAAACCTAATACTACACTTTTGGTTTGTTAGCAAGCGTTAACCAATAATCTTATTTTACCAATTTAATTTTCATTTTTTTAGCGGTTAAGTTTGAATATAGTGATGACCAAGTTTGGAGGGAAATTTAGAAAAGTAAACAGATGAATTAAAATATAAAGAAGAACAGAAAAAATGTTTTTTTAATTACGTTTTTAATCTTATAAAAGTTAATATTGGAGAAAAAGTAAGAAATTAATAGTTTTATACTTTTATAAAGCAAAAAAATAAAAATAGGCTCACTTATAATTTTTATAAAACGCTTATTACTGCTACGTCTGATAGGGTATAATTTATCTTGTAATGTAATCAGGATTACATTACAAGGCTAATTATTTTGTTTGATTTAATTTTAAACTTATAATGTAATGTAATCTGGATTACAAAAGGTAGTGAAGTTTTGTAATCTGGATTACAAAACAAATACTATGTAATCTGATTACATTACGAGATCACCGTTTAACCAAAATTTAAATGCCGAATATACCCCTAGTCCACCGCGGCCACCGATCGTCGCCCGTCTCCATCCGCCATCACCCGCCGCCCGCCGCCGCCGGCCATCGCAGCCGGCCGCCCACCGCCATCGCAGCTAGTCGCCTATCACCGTCGCCGATTGCCGGCAACGGTCAGCAGTTGCCGGTGGCGGCGGCCGGCGGAGGAGGCCAACGGCGGCAGCTGCTGGTTGCCGCAAGCTCCGACAGAGGTGCAGCGGCCGTCAGTAGAGGTCGTAGGATTTTTTTATCATTTTATAATAATACGAATTGCATTCCTTATATAAAATAATAACATCAAAAAAAAAAATGTAATCACCCTTGTAGTCAAAGATTATATATGATCCCGTCTGGAAGTTGAGTCGGATGGAGGCGGGCCGCACTGTCGCTGGCGTTGATGGAAAGTCATTGCGAAGCCGGGTCGATCTGGCACCCGCCGGAAGGGCTTACAAAAGCGGATGACGGGGGGTGCTGATGGAGATGATGAAGTAAGGGCCCTGCACACACTCAAACAAGCCGCCTCTGCGTTAGAGACCAAGAACCAGGGAAAAAGTCCCCGGGTCAGGCCCTCTGACGCTCAAGTCAGGTACTTTTTCCCCAGAAGCACAATGAAAAGGACGAAAAGTAAAAGACAAGAATGAAATGACGAGTGAGAGTACCTGCGTAAGGACGAAGCTTCCCTTTTTATACTGCTGTGGGTGTTTCTGGAATCTGACAAGTGTCAAGGAATATCGGGTGTCAGGCTTTGTCTGGCGGTGATTGACACGTGGCATTCTCCTATAGGTCTGGGAAGGAATCAGTAGGTAGTGAGCTCCAGACCATTAGCATATTCTCTGACAGGTAGTGATTATTCCCTGACAGGTTGTTACGATTCTCTGGCTTGCTTGTCGGGTAGTGTATGCTTGCCCCGATCTGTTACCCTGGACTGGGTCCCTATGTCTCTTCGATCTGTAAGCGTAGACCTATATTTTCTAACCTGCGTTTGCCGCTTCATAAATCCAGACCTGTGTGTCCATCCCTGTCTTGCGTGCCCTGTCCTGTAAATTCCTGACCTGCTTTACATTGTCCTGCGTTTGTCGCTTCACAAATCCCGACCTGGGTGTCCATCCCTGTCCTGCGTGCCCTGTCTTGTGAATTCCTGACCTGCCTTACATTGTCCTGTGTTTGCCGCTTCATAAATCCCGACCTGGGTGGCCATCCCTGTCCTGTGAATTCTTGACCTGCCTTTCCTTGTAAGTCGTGACCTGTAAGCCTTTGTTTAATTCCGCTTATCTTGAATCCCGACCCGTACGCCTCAATCCGATTTCGTCTGTCCCGACCTGTACGCCTTAGTCTTATTCTGCTTATCCCGACCTGTACGCCTCAGTCTGATTCCGCTTGTCCTGACCTACACACCTTAGTCTTATTCCACTTATCCCGACCTGTACGCTTCAGTCTGATTCCGTCTGTCCCGACCTGTACGCCTTAGTCTTATTTCGCTTATCCTGACCTGTACTCCTTAGTCTGATTCCGCTTATCCCGACCTGTAAGTCCTGATTCGTATATCCTTCATTTGTACATTTCAAATCGTATATCCCGACCTGTGATTCCTGACATATTATCCTTGGCTTGCATACCTCGACCTGCACGTTTTGGTCCCTGTGTTTTGTGCCGCAAGGCTATAAATCTTAACCTGTAATCCTTGGTTTGCATGTCCCGACCTGTACGCTTTGTATGACTATCCTGCTTCGCCAGTCTATAAATCCTGCCATGTAATCCTTGTTTGCATATCTCGACCTGCACGCTTTGGTCCAATGTGTTTTGTGCCGTAAGGCTGTAAGTCCTGACCTGCAGTCCTTGGTTTGCATATCCCGACCTGTACGCTTTGTATGACTATCCTGCTCCGCTAGTCTATAAATCCGGCCCTGTAATCCTTGGCTTCCGAGTTCCTACTTGACATGTAGGCCTAACTCCGGAATGCCACTTGGGCCCGACCAAGACCATCCTGTAATCTGGCCCTTTGAACGCCACGTGGGCTGAATTTTTGACCTCCACGTAGGCCGGACTCCTGACCACCACATAGGTTTGACTTTTGACCGCCACGCGAGCTTGACTTTTGACTGCCTCGTGGGCTTGACTTCTGACCGCCCCGAGGACTTGACTTCTGACCACATCCGCTATCCGACCCCACTATCATGTACCGTATCACAAGCCTCCCCTGCAAGTCTAGTCGAAGGAGGCTCTAGTCCGACTGACTAGACCCAGGTCCTAGTTCACTCATTCCCACTCGCACTCCTTATTGAGACTTCAACCCCTTTTCCTTTCCTTAAGTCCTTGGGAATTTCATCAGGCGCTGGAGTGCTTCACTCTTTCCCAAGAGTTTTGAGTTATTGCCCCCACTAGCATATCCGAGGAGAGGTAATGCCTCCTTAAATGGACTCTTATTTCCAAAAGGTGTTCACCTTTCCCAAGGAGCATGCCTTAACATCTCTTTAAATAGAACTCCCCCCTCGTTGATAGAATCAATTATCTTCTCATACTCAAGCCTCCATGGAACCTACAATGGAATTTGACGAACCCTCCTCCTTGCCTTAACAGATTGCCCATCTGACCTAATTACTGGCCCAGAAAGATGAAGCCTTATTGGAGATGACTGAAAGCAGAGATCTTCAAGTTTCCCTTACTCGTGAAATGGAAGGACTCTGGCTGGCGGCCAAATCCAAAACCCGGGCTGAGATCGCTCTCAACATTAAGGCTCAGTCGGACTTTCAGAGCTAGGTCCATTATATTGTTTACTTGAAGCTGAGACACGAGGACGAGGTGGTCCTCCTGAAAGAGGAAGGCCGGATAAAGGATGAAACTATTGGCCAACTAAAACGCACCATCGAACTTATCAAGGAGGACCTAGCTCGAGCTCAAGCTCATCTGTCAAGGAGAGATCATGCCTCTGGATATGGATCTCGTAATGATAATGTAAACTAAAAAATGTTCAACTTTTATTTCATAATACTCATTGCATTATCTGCCTTCAAGGTTGTGGATCTGTACTTCAACTTCTATTAAATAATATTCCTTGCGTAATCTGCCTCCGAGGTTGTGGGTCTATAATTTCTTGTTTCCCATAGTATCATGTTCCATAAACGCATGTCTCTAAGAAAATATGCTAGAAAAGATAATTTATAAAGGATAATTCGCTTACCATACCTTTTCTTACCAAAAGGGGCTGGAAAGTCGTGGTTTGTACGGAGCTGCCTGTTTGCATCTCGTATTGACAATAGAAGTATGACTGCAGATCAAGAAAGTCGTTAGTCATGAGGGCAGACTCATTTATAACTCGCACTGGGGCGAGAGTCTGTGACACCGACCTGGAAAGGTCGTTGAGCGTGAGAGCATGCTCACTTATAACTCGCACTGGGGCAAGAGTCTGGGACACCGACCTGGAAAGGTCGTTGGGCGTGAGAGCATACTCACTTATAACTCGCACTGGGGCGAGAGTCTGGGACACCGACCTAGAAAGGTCGTTGGGCGTGAGAGTATGCTCACTTATAACTCGTACTGGGGAGAGAGTCTGGGGCACCGACCTGGAAAGGTCGTTGAGCGTGAGAGCATGCTCACTTATAACTCGCACTGGGGCGAGAGTCTGGGACACCGACCTGGAAAGGTCGTTGGGCGTGAGAGCATACTCACTTATAACTCGCACTGGGGCGAGAGTCTGGGACACCGACCTGGAATGGTCGTTGGGTGTGAGAGCATGCTCACTTATAACTCGCACTGGGCGAGAGTCTGGGGCACCGACCTGGACGGTCGTTGGGCGTGAGAGCATGCTCACTTATAACTCGCACTCGGGCGAGAGTCTGGGACACCGACCTGGAAAGGTCGTTGAGCGTGAGAGCATGCTCACTTATAACTCACACTGGGGGTGAGAGTCTGGGACACCGACCTGGACGGTCGTTGGGCGTGAGAGCATGCTCACTTATAACTCGCACTGGGGCAAGAGTATGGGACACCAACCTGGAAAGGTCGTTGGGCGTGAGAGCATGCTCACTTATAACTTGCACTGGGGCGAGAGTCCGGGACACCGACCTGGAAAGATCGTTAGGTGTGAGAGCATTCTCTGAGTCAATATTTTAGTATTCCCCTTTCACAGTTTGCGCCCAATGCTATTCGTGCTATTCGTGGCATGATTATTCTCTGCCGTGTATACCAGATCCCTTTGACCGTCCGACTCTTCCATCATTTTTTTTCTCTTAAATGCTCTGAGCCTGGTGTATTCATGGTGCAATCCCGGGTTGGGTGTAAATTCTTCGCCGATCTTCCCTCCTCTAATAAGGGTTGGAAGTCTCGCTTCTTCTTCATCAGACTGCCTACGTCGGTATCCTGGCTGACCAACTGGCGTTCCAACCTTCCTTCCCCCTTCGAGTTGCGCGAACATACACATCACCCTATCTGTCATACAACTTCAGAGAAAATACAGGGAGTCCAACTTCTCCTATCCGTGATACTGTGAGAAGGTTTTTTGCACTTTTTCGGACTCAGCCCGACCCCTGCAGATATAGGAGCTCCTTTTGGTAAGATGTTGCTCTTCCTTCCGCTAGTCTTCGTTAACTGAGGTATTTTCTTCTTGCTTTGCAAAGGCTGCTATGTTCCGGGCCTACTCAAAGGACTCAGCCCGAATGCCCAGCCACCTTCTGAAGGCTGTGGGTGAGGAGGTTGCGAAGGGCCTAGCCGCTCCTTCAACCACTTCCTCACACGAAATCGCGGAGGAGCCGTCAGAGTCCTCCACCCTACTGCTTCTGCCAGTGGGCCCTTCTGAGACTGGCCCTGCAGCTCTGGAGCCCATCGAGGAAGAGCGTGTTGGTTGGTCCTAGGAAGATCGTACCGGTTCCACTGTACAAAAATTTTATACAAGTGTTGAACCTTTCCTAACAACCTATTGTGTTCTTTAGAAATTAAATTAGGAATCGCAAACGGAACTTAACATTATTGATTCCAAATTTAACTTATCTGTTCGTAATGGTTTAGACTTGGATCGCAAACGATGCTTAACATTATTGATCCAAATCTACCTATGTTATAAATTCAATTAAATATTAATTTCAGAAATCGGCTTCCAGGTTAAACATGGTGAGGCACTAGGCCTTCTTGGATATGGGAGCAACCACCACTTCCTAGACAAAACCTTTTAATGAAATCTAATATTTAATTTTCTTAAATAACTCTAGGTTTAACCAAAAAGAACAATGAATCACAAATTCGAAAAATAAAAAAAACATAAACTCGAATCACAAATTCGAAACCTAGAATTATATGCCTCTTGTGTTTGGAATTCATACAAAGAAAAACTAGTATGATGCGGAAAACAATTACTAGTTATACCTTTCTTTGTAAGCAATAACCTCTTGATCTTCTACCGTATTCCTCTTCTTATCTCGGACGTTGTGTGGGTAACGATCTACCGAGATGAGAACCACCCAAGCCCTTCTTTCTTCTTCACCAAGTTCCGGCCACCAAAACTCCTCCAAGGATGTAGAGGTTCGGCCACCACCACCAAGCTCCATGGGATGCAAGAAACTCCTTCCTCTTCTTCTTCTCCAAGTAGGATTCGACCACCACAAGAGTCTCCTTGAGAGTGATGAGGTTCGGCCACCAAAAGGAAGAGAAGAAGAGAAGAGGATGGCCGGCCACACCAAGGAAGAAAAGAGAGAAAAATAGAATAGAGTTGTTAGCCATGAAGGCACCCCTACCTCCTCTTTTATAATCCTTGGTCTTGGCAAATAAGGAAAAATTAAATAAAACCTTCCTTATTATATTTGCCATGAAAAGGAAAATTTAATTGATTAAAATCAATTTCCTTTTCTTAAATATCATGGCCGACCACCTCATTGCTCCAAGCAAGGAAAGTTTTAACACAAAATTAAAACTTCCTAATTTGTTTCAGGAATTTTAAAATAAAAATTTCTCTAATAATTCTTCCCTTCATGGTTGGTTATAAAAGAAATTTTATAAATTAAAATATCTCTATTAAAACACGTGAATGATTTCTAAAAAGAAAAGTTATCTTTTAAAATTAAAATCTTCCTCTCAATCTACAAATAAGAAAAGATATCAAATCTTTTCTTAATCTTTTGTAGAAACTTATAAAAGGAAATATATAATTTTAAAACTCTCTTTTTAAAACATGAACATGGTTACAAAAAAGAAAAGTTCTATCAAAAATTAAAATCTTCCTTTTAACTACAAATAAGGAAAGATATCAAATCTTTCACTTAATCTTTTGTAGAAAACTATAAAAGGAAAGATTTAAATTTTAAACTCTCTTTTTTAAAACCATGATATTCACATAATAAAAGATTTTTAAAAAAATTAAAATCATTTTAATATGATGTGGCCGGCCACACCAAGCTTGAGTTCAAGCTAGGGCCGACCACACCACTTAACTCATCCTCTTTACTTGGCCGGCCCAAGCTTGAGTTCCAAGCTTGCTTGGCCAGCCCCCTTTAGGATGGGTATAAAGGTGGGTAAGAAGTGAATATGTGGTGGGTATAAATCTCTATATACAAGAGACTACATAGGGACCGAGAGGAGGAATTGGTTTTGGTCTCCCGATGAAATTAAGCTTCCCGTGTTCGCCCCGAACACCCAACTTAATTTCATCAATAATAATTCATACAACTAAAGAATTATTATTGAACTACCGCACCAATCCCAAATTACATTTTGGGCTCCTTCTTATTATGAGTGTGTTAGTCTCCCTGTGTTTAAGATGTCGAATGTCCACTAATTAAATGAGTTACTGACAACTCTCTTTAATTAATATCTTAGTCCAAGAGTAGTACCACTCAACCTTATCGTCATGTCGGACTAAGTCCACCTGCAGGGTTTAACATGACAATCCTTATGAGCTCCTCTTGGGGACATTATCAACCTAGATTACTAGGACACAATTTCCTTCTATAATCAATAACACACACTATAAGTAATATCATTTCCCAACTTATCGGGCCTATTGATTTATCGAGCTAAATCTCACCCTTTGATGAGTCAAAGAAATAAATACTAAATATATGTGCTTGTTATTATATTAGGATTAAGAGCACACATTTCCATAATAACTAAGGTCTTGTTCTTTTATTAAGTCAGTATAAAAAGAACTTACCTTAAATGGTCCTGCTTAATACACTTAGTGTAATACCCACTAAACTTGTAAGATGAATATATGAATGTGAGATTTTGCCTTAGAAAAATAATAGGAAGTGAGTTGAAGCAAAAATAAATAAAATGAAATAAAAAGAAGTGAAGGTCAAGGATTGAACCTTGAACCTCGAACCTCTTATATTATAATTCATAGAGTTAATTAGTAGAAACCAATTGGGATAGAGAGAAGATATTGATAGCAAAGGAGGGAAACTCATGATAAAGGTAAGAGTAAAAGCTAGCCAAAAGAAAACAAGAAAAGAGCAAGAGAAAGGCAACTTGCCTTCCTCCCTTTCTCTCCCTCTTCCTCTTTGATTTTGCCGAAAACTTAAAGAGGGATTAAGGGGATTCATTCCCCCTTATTTTATCATGAATGATGAGAATAAATATAAAATAAAATAAGTGTAAGAAAAATAGAAAATGGGTTAAGGGAGAAGGAAAGCAAAAATCAATTTTGCTACTTCTTCCCCCTTAACATAAAAGGGAGCAAGAAAAGAGAAAACTATTTTTCTCTCATTTTCTCTCATTCATCCTCTCCCTCACCGAGAACACCACAGTCCCCTCTCCCCCCAAAGCCAAGTTTGTTCCCTAAGAAAGCCTAAGATACAAGGAGGACTTAGCAAAGGAATCAAGGGAAAGGAACTAGAAGAAGAGGTTACTTCTTCTTCACCATACCTTAGATCCACAAGCGAAAAGGATGTAAGCTTCCCCTCACCTGTGGTACAAGGCTTTTATGTGATTTTTGGATTCTATAAGGATTAGAAAACCTAGAAAAGAATTTAAGAAAATTCGGCTAAAGAAAGGGTTTTCAAATCTAGGATGGTTTAAACAAGTCCTTATTTCATGATATTCTTTCTATGCTATGTAGGAAGGATTTTCTTCATGTTTTTATACTTAAATGATGCATGATTAGAGGAGTACCTAACCCTAGAATTTCGGCCAAAAATATGTTAAGGAGGTTAGGGAAAAATATTGTTTAACTAAACTAGTACAAAATTTCTCCCATGAACTACTAAGGGTTTTTATTGGTTTTCTTGCTTGAAGGTTACTTAGAACCAAAGAAATCCATTTATATGTTTTGGCCAAGAAAAGGGCTTAGGGTTAGGAAGACCTTTAAATTTAAATAACCATGTTTGTATGATAGAATATAGAGTTCTCTTAAAGAATTGCATGTTGTACATTGCTAGAAATTCATGAACTCTTGTTTTAGATTTTCGGCCATGATAAGATGGATAGTTTAGAAAAGCTTGAACAAAATTCTAATATGCTCAAGACCTCTGTGATATTATGATATGAAAGTTGTTTAATGCTCTTATGTTTAAATTGAGTATAGAAAATTAGTTACATGATATATGACATGTAAGTTCACAAGGGTCCTAGCTTGTTTATGAACCAACTTTGTATATGATGTTCTTAGTAATTTTTGCCATTAAACTTACTTAGGTTTTCCATGCTTTAGGCCACTTAAAACCTAGTTTAGAGATTGGTAGGTTTCGGCCATAAGGAAAAATAAAAGAAAAAGGGAAAGAAACCTAGGAAGCCTAAGACACAATTCACATGTATGTTTATTATGCTTGTCTTTATATACATGCTATGAAACTTGTATAATTTCTCATGCTTTTAGGCTATTTGAAGCAAGTTTATATTCTGTGAGTTTTGGCCAAGTAGGGTTTAAAAGACCTAGAGGCCTTAGAAATGAAACCAAATGTGTTAAAAGTGCTTCTTATGAAAATATGATAATGTGTTGATTGTGTCACATATTTGTATAATTTTTCCATGACCTAAATGGATCATTGTGTGTTTCGGCCATGAAGGGATAAATGCCCTAGAAACCCTAAAACAAAAATTAAATATGCTTATGTCACTCTACATGAAATATGATAAGTAGAAAACCAAAGTTCTCATACTATATGTTGTTTAGTGACCTAAATGAGGCTAGGGTAAGTTTCGGCCATACCTATTGTATGATGTCTTGTTATGAATTTATACATGATGTTAGTTCAAGTTCACATGCTTGTATGTTTGTTTTTAGCCCTAATGAATACTTGTTAAAAGATTGACCAAGACATACGTTAAGGGCTTGAAGGACTTAGGGACTAGCTCAATATGCTTACTATGCTATTTGGAAAAAATGCTATAAATATGGTTTAAGGTTTCCATGCTTTCATGACATTTGGGACCTTGTTTATATACTGATAGGGTTCGGCCACATGAGTTTAAGGACTTGGAGAACTTAGAAACCAAGTTAATCATGCTTATAATGCTTCCTATGAAATTTATGTGATGATGATTTAGGGTTCACATGCTTGGAGGTTGTTTTTACCTAAATTGAGACCTAAGGGGGTTCGGCCATGATAGGAACCCAAGGGTTTAGGAAGCTTAGAACCCAAGTTAACTATGTTACCATGTTTCTTATGATAGTATAATCACATGATATACCCTTATGCTTAACCATGTATGCTTGTGATTTATACCTTTTTATGATATGATATGTGGATAGGGATATGCATGTTTTAATAATATGCTATGTGCTTAGAATATGCATGCTTTTATGATATGCTATGTGAGTAGAAATATGCATGCTTTAATGATATGCTATGTACTTAGAATATGCATGTTTTTATGATGTGCTATGTGTTTAAAATATGCCTACTTTTTCTTATGACATGATGTATGCCTAAGTGATGCATACTTTTTATGATATGATGTATGCCTAAGTGATGCATACTTTCTTATGACATGATGTATGCCTAAGTGATGCATACTTTTTATGATATGATGTATGCCTAAGTGATGCATACTTTCTTATGACATGATGTATGCCTAAGTGATGCATACTTTTTATGATATGATGTATGCCTAAGTGATGCATACTTTTATGACATAATGTATGCCTAAGTGATGCATACTTTTTATGATATGATGTATGCCTAAGTGATGCATACTTTTATGACATAATGTATGCCTAAGTGATGCATACTTTTATGCTATGCTATGTGACTAAATGATGCATTTTTATACATGCTATTTTACTTTGTAAGGCTTGTACCAAGGGTGGACTCCTAATCAATCCCTAGGCCTTGCTTTGTGATCTAGGCTAAGCCTTGCTTTGTGATCTAGGCTAATAAGGGATGGGCTCCTTAGTACACCCCTAGGCCTTGCTTTGTGATCTAGGCCAAGCCTTGCTTTGTGATCTAGGCTAATAAGGGATGGACTCTTCAAATACGCCCCTAGGCCATGCTTTGTGATCTTGACCTAGTTCCTAGTATGATTCAAGACTTGCTACCTTGGATATACTTAGGACGCGCGCATCTATGTTATGTATGTATGGTACAAGCCGAGGCCCTAAATATGTTGATATTATGTTCAAGTATATATATGTAAGAAGAAAATGGTTTTAAAAGATCATGAGACATACACATGTTTTTCGGATACATGTTTTTAAAATCATGATGCATATAATCTATGATTATGTTATGTTGAGGCTATGATTTAAGATATGCCATGATATGATTATGTTATGTTTCATGCTATGTTTTAAGAGATGATATGCCATGATATGATTATGTTATGTTTCATGCTATGTTTTAAGAGATGATATACCATGATATGATTATGTTATGTTCATGCTATGCTTTAAGAGGTGATATGCCATGACTAGTTATAATGTTTGTTATGTTGCATGATATGCTTAAAGAGTATGATATGTTATGCCATGACTAGTAGAGATTATGTTAAGTTGAGACATTATTTGATTATGTGCTGATTGTTGGTTTTAGTGAGTAGGAAAGGAACTTACTGAGCCATGAGTGCTCATAGCTTACCTTCCTTGTACCACAGATAAAGGAAAAAGCTGGATGAGTTAAAGGAGCAGCAGGAGGGGCAACGAAGATGTGTGTGGCGGTGGCTAGGCAACAAATTAAGAACCTGCTTTAAAACCTTTAAGAACTATGCTTTGGTTTTTGTGAAATGTAATACAATATGGGTGACTTGATGTTAAGTTTTTATTTATTTTGTTATCATGTTATGAAACCATGTTAGTGTAGTTCGGTTTTAATTAAGCTAAGAAAAATAATTTTAAGTCTTCCGCTGTAATACGTACGTAGAGTATCGTAGCCCCGTCCCTTGTTGATAGCAGGGAGGGCGAGCGTTACACTTAGAGTGTACTAGTGTAATTTATTAGCCAAGATAAACTAATACCTAATTACACTACAACTATTCCAATGGTTTGTTCCTTTTTATGTTAGTTGTGAGCTACTATTTATAATTTATAAAGAATCGATAACATGATCTTCTGTGTGTGATACCACACACTATGTTATCTACAATATAAATTAATTGAACAATTACACTTAGTATAAATGTAGACATTTTAACCAATATGATTCTTTATTTCAAAACAAATGTTTACAAAAGTTAGGCTTTTAGTATACACTTTAACAGAGCGGGCTCCCTCTCCTCCTCCAGACAAACGCCTGCGACTCCAGCGCAAACGTAAGAGAGTTGCTCCTTCGGCCCAGTCTTCTCCCTCGCTTCTTCCCCTTGGAAAGACTTCTTCCAAGGCCCCCAGAGTCCAATCACAAACAGCCAGAGTTCCGGCTCAGGAGTCTCCTCGGGTGGTAGAAGTCCCGACCCCTACTCCTGTCTGGGTTTTGGCTCTTGAGTAGGCTGGTCCTTCAACTGGCAACCAACCTGGGAGCTCTGCGACCCCTTCTGCTCTTCCTGCTGCCCCCTCCCCATCATCCACGCGTACCAAGGCACGATCTCATAGGAATGAGCTGGATTTCATAACCTCTTGGTACCTGCCCTCTGTGGCCGAATCGGAATCAGACCCAGTGGGGACTTCAGCAGAGGCAGGTGACCCTCTTGTTCGCGGCAAAATCCAGCTGCATGGTGACCTAGCCACCCTTTGACGATCAGCCAACAAGCAGTTCTGGGGAGGCTCTCGGTGAGAAAGTCTGGATTTGGCTTCCCAACATATTATATCGATGAGTTTTCCTTTTCTCAACTTAACTCTGACATTATTGCTGATTCTCTTCTTTTTATCGGGCAGGCCTACTCCAGTAGCCTGTGCCTGACCCATTTTGCTATTGACCTACTACGAGAAAACGAGTCCCTAAAGGCTCGCATCCGAGAATTGGAGTTGCCGCTAACTCCCTGTGACCCGCTTGACCCTCTGAATTCCTATTTGCACACAGTCGAGGACTCTGCTCAGACTGCTCGGGGCCTTGCTTAGGAGTCCTCCGAGAAAATAAAAGAGCTGCAAGCGGCCCTGCAGACCAGTGACTCCAGGCTAAATTCGGAGGGGCAATGTTGTCGTCAGATGGCGACCGAGCTGGAGGAGAAGGAATCACAACTAGCCGCTCTTTCTTTAGATCTGAAGGCACTCCATGAATCCAACAAGATTATACAGAAGGACCTGGAAGTTGCTCGAGCGGACCTGGTCGCCAGTGCTGACCAGGAGAAGACTTTTAAGGCTCAGCAGGATCGGGATCAGACCACCATCAAGTCTCTCCAGACCGATCTTCTCAAAGCACAGGCGGAGGCTTCCACCCTAAAGCAAGAGAATGCCCTGGCTCTGGCAGCTACAGATAAAGTAAGGGTAGAGATGGTGGAGTATCGGTCAGACGAAGACGAGCACCTTAGAGCTTACAGGATTTCTTATGTCAAGTCTTCGCTCTTTCAGAAGAAGATTGGTGATTTCGCCGACTGGATGCTCTACTACGGGGGCGTGGGTGCAGTGCGTCAGCTGTTTGAGCAAAGACTTCTTCACTCTGCCCCCTCAGCTGACTTCCTGGACAAAGACCGTCTTTTGCGGGAAATTCCATACGAAGCCTTCCCTTCTTTTCTGGCCGATGATGACTTCCTGACCCTTCAGGCGCCTCCCCCAAGTGATGTACCTCCTACGAATCCCTGATCATGATGTACAAATTTTTCATATATGACATTTGGGACTTGCTTTTGTTTGAAGTCATTTATCTTTAGGAAATCTCCCGGTCTGCCGCTATCCGCAATTACTTAGGCTTAAGAAATCTCTCGACCATTATCTTTTTCTTGAGAATTATTTTTTGTTTCTCGACTTTGAACCTTCTCGCTCCCCGGCCTGCGATCTGTTTATTCCCCGATCTGTGATTTGTTTGTTCCCCGACGACCTGGGATCTGTTTTGATTTCGACGACGTTCTGACTAGTGCTCCTGCCCTAGAATTCTGCTCGGTCAGTATCCCGAGCTGGCTCCCGACCCTGGAAGTTTGCCTGCTCAGTATCCCGAGTTGGCTCCTGAGCGAAGTTCACCCCTTAAAAACTTAGCAAGGTGAAACACAGTGTATGAAAACCACCAACGCTTCGTACTATATACCGTTCTTTTCCGAGGTAACTCATGATGACCCTCCTACTTCGCGCCATTTACTGCTTCCCGCCCCTCTTTTCTTGCTTCATTTTCTGTGACGATCGTGCGACTCCTTTTTGTGCGAATATTCTAAACTGCTTTTATCACGAGCTGTTGGATGATGGTTTGATTGTTCCACCCTCGTGGATATCGGCTATATATAGGCCGCCTCCACTGCTTCATGGAACTTTTTTGGCTGCTTCTTCCTTATCGCTCTATGCTTTCTTCAATCCCTCGCTTCCTTGCGTTCTCCACCTTATCCTCTTGCTCCCGGCTTCCTCTTAAGTCTTCCATATGGCCTTTCCTAACATCGTTTACCCCCCTGGGGTCTCTACTTTTGATGGCCTGGATCTAGATAATCTTCGCTTTATCTATGAAATCTCCGATGACATGCATATCATCATACCCAACATATTGCACCAGGCCTCTTCCCCTCCAACAGGCTATGTCACCTTCTACCAAGAGCAATTCGTGGCAGAGCTTCGTTTCCCCATTCATCCTTTGCTCTCCGACGTAAGCTGATATTTCAGGATTTCTCTGGCCTAGCTAACTCCTAATTCTATTAGGATTCTGTGCGACTTTGTGGTTTTATGTGAAGTGTGTAACATATCCTGGTCTGCTCGCCTATTCCACTATTTCTTCACCCCTCGCCAGCATAGTGAGGGCTTGTTTCGCTTCCAGGCCCACACCTGGACTACCTTCTTCTGTCCTATTCCTTCATCTGACCCTGCTTGGAAGGATAAATACCTTTTCCTTAAGTTTCCTTCTGCTGTGGAGTGGCATACTCGGTGGCAGCGAATCCTTCCCGTAATGTCTTATGTGGGGGATTTCAGTAATGATCCACTCTTCACAGACGCTCTGGCTCAGCTGAGGTGTTGGCGACTGGATTTGATGAGACTATTATCTGAGGACGTGCTGACCTTCTTTAGGCTGAGCCATATCTCTTCTGCTGAGCTGCCTCATTCCTTGGGTAAGCTTTGCCTGATCTTAAATTACTTCGCTCTGTTCTTTGGATATAGTTACTACAACTCTGGTTTCTCCGTGCAACCAACACCTTGCTTCGCGCCTCCGAAGTCCAGCCTCTCCCCCTCAGCAAATAGGAAATAATGCGGAGGAGCCGAATCATATTGAATCGGAGACTTCTCCCACATGCTGCCCCTGCCAGGCTAGGAATGACTACCGCTACCATTCCTCAATCAGTCTCTCAACCAACTTCCCAGTCTGCTCCTCGGACAGTTTTTGGTTCTTATGTCCGCCCAACCCCCCGACCTCCTTCAGGGTCAGGGGATATACCTCCTGCCAGCCCTTCTTTTCAAGTGGCTTCCCGTGTGTCCTAGCAGGCGCGTTTCGCTACCTCTTCCACCAGCAGACCTGCGACGCCTCCCTCGTCCCAACGACCTCGACCTACCTCTGAAGAGTCAGACTCAGATGACCAACCCTTGGCTCACAGACATCGCCGAAGATATGCTGAACCCGACCCAAGTGTTGACGGTTCACCCGCCGAACCAGCCACCAGGTCCCCTATCCCTCCTCCATCTCGGCGCGTCTCGAATACTCTTGTCCAAGATGCCCATGCCCAAGATATATATCCCTATCTCTGTCAACAATCGGACCACCGCGGATCCCTCTTCCCCACATTTACGGGAGCAAGCTTCAACTTCCTCTCGACCTGCTTCTTCTTCTTTGCCAACTGATGCTCCTTCGAGAGCGCAAGGCGATACAGCAGGTCCGTCAGCTAATCCCCGGCCTGGTGAATCACAATAGGGGCCATCTCACTCAACTCCTCTCGATCCTCCTGAACCTGCAGCAGAACCCTCACAGCCACAGGGCTCCTCTTATCACCAATATTATTCCGTCAAACCCTCTGAGCAAGGACTAATGTACCAGCAGGATGCTCCCACTAGCGTCCTTGCTTTAAAGGGTCAACTGGCTACCTGCTGGGATGAAAGCATTCAACAGATGGAGAGTCTATCCGTACCTGCTCGGATGGACAGGTTCTCTGAGTTATATGTCCAGGTGGGCTTCACCCGTTTATGCATGCAACAAGCCTCCTTCCGTTCTTCTCACACTTTATTTCTTTGACTCAGGCTCACGCCGAATCTATGGTGATGAATCAAATGCTTCATCTTTATTGCCACCGTAATAAGGTGCTATCAGACAGGGTAGCCGAGCTAGAACTACAACTAAATGATCCCGTAGCGGCCGGCTGCGCGCCCAAAGGGCCGAAATAGGGGCTTTGAAGAGGGCGAATGCTCAACACCAACAAGCTCTGAGGGCGACCGACCAAGAACTTCAATCCCTTCGTGCAGATAAGAGTCAAGTCGAGGGTCTCCATAAGCAAACTGTGGATCAGCTGACCCAGGAGTTGAAATATAAAGAGGTCCTCCTACAAGATTAGAGCCAGACTTTGGAATCCCAGGTCGCCGAACTGCTTGCCCTGAAAGCTGAATTGTCCCAGGCCCGTTCTGGCCTTTCTAGAGTTACCTCAGCTCTGGAAATATATAAAGCAGGGGAAGATGAACGCTACAGGCAGAGCCGAGAGGCCTACCTTCATTCTCGAGAGTTCGGCGTCCAGGTCAGGGACCGCTTCGTGGTCTCTGTATCTTCTGGCGCAGCAGGGGCTCTGCGGCAACTATACGAGCAGAGATATCTCAAATCCGCTCCTCCCAAAGACTTTTTGGATCATCATCGCATCTTAGACGAAATGTCCGACGAAGTTTTTTCTGCTTTCAAGTAATTTGCACTTGTACATCATGTAAATTGAACTATTCTATGCCTAATGTTCGGTTCTACTTCTCGTAATCTGCTTTCTGGATGAATCCAAAATAAGCTTAATGACTTACAAAGATGTAACAATCCTGACCAGGCAGGCATTTTACTAACCGATTAGGTGATTATTCCCGACCTGACTTATCCCACCTCAAACTACACTTAAGTGCGGTAAGGTCAAAGATAATTAGCGCTCCAGGGCCGGTCTAGATTCCCACCCCGATTGTCCTGTAAGTAGTACGCGCCCGATGCCAACCTCTTAATAACTTTGTAAGGCCCGTCCCATTGAGGTGCTAGCTTGGCTACGTCTCCCACCAGTTTCACTCGCTTCCAGACCAGGTCCCCTTCTCCGAAGAAAACCTAGAGGTTCCACTGTACAAAAATTTTGTACAAAGGTCTGAACCTTTTCCTAGCTACCATGTGTTCTTTTAAATTAAATTTTGGATCGCCTGTGGAACTTAACACGTTTGATCCAAAACTTAATCTATTTGTTCTTTAAGGTTTAGACTTGGATCTCCTGCGGAACTTAACACGTTTGATCCAAATCACCTAAGTTATTAATTCCATTAAATATTAATTTCCATAATTGGTTCCCAGTACTGACGTGGCGAGGCACATGACCTTCTTGGATATGGGAACAACCACCACCGACTAGACAAAACCTTTTATGGAAAGCTAATATTTAATTTCCTAAAATAACTTTAGGTCAACCAAAAAGAACAATCAAATCACAAGGAAAAGAAAAATAAAAGAACACAACTTCGAAAAACATATTCAAAATACTAGAATCGTAAGCCTCTTGTATTTGGTATTATTTCCATAAATAACTAGCATGATGCGGAAAGGAAAAATTACTAGTTATACCTTCTAAAAGACCTCTTGATCTTCTACCGATTCTCTTCTAACCTCAGACGTTGTGTGGGCAACGATCTTCCGAGATGAGAACCACCAAGCACCTTCTTCTTCCTTGCAAGTTTCGGCCACCACAATTCTCCAAGAGAAGTAGAGGTCCGGCCACCACCACCAAGCTCCAAGGGATGCAAGAAACAAAACCACCTTTCTCTCCTTCTTCTCCTAGCTAGAACCGGCCACCATCAAGAGCTCCAAGAGAGGTTGCCGCCGGCCATAAGAAGAAGAGAAGAGGAAGAAGCTAGGGCCGGCCACCAAGGAGGAAAAGAGATGAGAAGAATAATAGAGTTGATCACCCGTGAAGGCACCTCTACCCCCTCTTTTATAATCCTTGGTCTTGACAAATAAGAAAATTTTAATAAAAAATTCCTTAATTCTTTTGTCATAAAAAAGAAAAATTATTTTAATTAAAAAACAATTTTCTTCTTTTAATAATAATGGCCGGCCACTTCTAATTCCCCAAAACAAGGAAAATTTAATTCACACAAGAATTAAAACTTCCTAATTTGTTTCTAGAAATTTATAAAAATTTCTCCAATAATTTTTATCCCTTCATGATTGGTTAATAAAAGGAAATTTTATAAATTAAAATTCTTTCTTTAAACATGTGGATAATTTCCAAAAGGAAAGTTATCTCTAAAATTAAAATCTCTTTTCAATCTACAAATAAGGAAAGATATCAAATCTTTTCTTAATCTTTTGTAGAAACTAATAAAAGAGAATATTTAATTTTAAACTTCTCTTTTAAATTATTATCATGGTCAAAAAGGAAAGTTTTTCTTAAAAATAAAATCTCCTTTCAATCTACAAATAAGGAAAGATTTCAAATCTTTTCTTAATCTTTGTAGAAAGCTTTAAAAGGAAAGATTTAATTTTAAACTCTCTTTTAAAACTATGATATCCACATAAGAAATAATTTTTAAAAAATCCTTTTAATATGATGTGGTCGGCCACCTAAGCTTGGGCTCCAAGCTATTGGCCGGCCACCTTATGGTCGGCCCTAAGCTTGAGCTTCAAGCTTAGCTTGGCCGACCCCTATTGGTTGGGTAAGAAGGTGGGTATGTGGTGGGTATAAATCTCTATATACAATAGGCTACGATAGGGACCGAGAGGAGGAATTGGTTTTGGTCTCCCGATGAAATTAAGCTTCCGTGTTCGCCTGAACACACAACTTAATTCCATCAATAATAATTCATTCCACTAAAGAACTATTATTGAATTACGCACCAATCCCAAATTACATTTTGGGCTCCTTCTTATTATGAGTGTGTTAGTCTCCTGTGTTTAAGATGTCAAATGTCCATTAATTAAGCGAGTTATTGACAACTCATTTAATTAATATCTTAGTCCAAGAGTAGTACCACTCAACCTTATCGTCACTGGACTAAGTCCACCTGCAGGGTTTAACATGACAATCCTTATGAGCTCCTCTTGAGGACATTCTCAACCTAGATCACTAGGACACGGTTTCCTTCTATAATCAATGATACACTATAAGTGATATCATTTCCCAACTTATCGGGCTTATTGATTCATCGAACTAAATCTCACCCATTGATAAATTAAAGAAATAAATATCAAATATATGTGCTTGTTATTATATTAGGATTAAGAGCACACACTTCCATAATAACTGAGGTCTTTGTTTCTTTATAAAGTCAGTATAAAAGAAACGACCTCTAATGGTCCTACTCAATACACTCTAAGTGTACTAGTGTAATTATATAGTTAAGATAAACTAATACCTAATTACACTACGACCTTCCAATGGTTTGTTCCTTTCCATTATGGTCGTGAGTTACTGTTTATAATTTATAAGGTACTGATAACATGATCCTCTGTGTGTGACACCACACACCATGTTATCTACAATATAAATTAATTGAACAACTACATATATCATAAATGTAGACATTTGACCAATGTGATTCTTATTTCTAGATAAATGTTTATACCAAAAGCTAGGCTTTTAGTATACACTCTAACAATCTCCCACTTATACTAAAAGACTAAGCTGCCATATCTGCTGCCATACATCTGATTCCCAACCCTTCAACATGTCCATCAAAAGCTTTCGCCTTAAGGACCTTAGTGAAAAGATCTATAGGTCATCATCTGATGCATTCTAGGTGGCAACAACTTCTCCTCGTTTATACGATTTCTCGTATTGGGTGGTACTTGCGCTCTATTGTGTTTACTTGCCTTATAGACTCATGGTTTCTTCGAGTTTGTTACTGCACTATTATTATTACAATAAATTGTAATAATCTTTAGACAAACTAGAAATCATATCCAAGTCTATCTTGAGGTAATTAAGTCATTCAGCTTTTATGGCTTCCTCAGAGGCTTGCCATATACTAAGCTTCTATGGTGGAGTCCAGAAAAACACCTATGCTTATCACTCTTCCATAGTTATGACTTTACCTCCTAAAGTAAACACAAAACCCGGAGGTTGACTTATTATTGTCCCTATCCGATTGGAAGTCAAAATCCGTGTAACCCACAGGGACCAAATTAATTGCCTTGTAAGCTAGCATATAATCTCTAGCGCCTCTAAGGTACTTTAATATATGCTTTACTGCAGTCCAATGTCCTTGTCTAGGGTTACTTTGATATCTGCTAACTATGCCCTTGGCAAAACAGATTTCTGATCTCGTGTATAGCATACATTAGGTTGTCTAACTGCCGAAGCATAAAGAACTGCCTACATGTCCTCAATCTCTTTTGATGTCAACGGAGACATCTCTTTAGATAAAGACACTCCATGCTTAAAAAGTAAGAAACCTTTCGAGGAGTTTTGCATGCTTAAAACGAGCAAGGATTTTCCGATGTATCAAGCTTGGGATAAGTAAAATATATTTTTCTTTCGATCCCTTATTATTTTGATCTCAAAAATATATACATTCTCCCAAGTCCTTTATATCGAATTATTTGGACAACCATACCCTTACTTCTGACAACATTTTGATATTGTTTCCAACTACCAAAAATGTTATCTACGTATAGTACAAGAAATACCATCACGCTTCCATCACACCTTTTGTATACACAAGACTTATCCAGTTACTAAATAAATCCATAGGTCTGGATTACTTTGATAAACCGGATGTTCCAAGACCTTGAAGCTTTGCCTCAGTCCATAGACTGATTGAGCTTACACAAGATGCTCTTAGCCCTTTGCAATGAACCCTTCTGGTTGCTTTATATGGATGCTTTCTTCAAGACTTCCATTAAAGAATGCTGTCTTGACATCCTCTTGCCAAATAGATAAAAGAATCCGGATAGACTTAAGCATGACTACCAGTGAAAAAGTTTCCTTTTTCATCAAGCCTTGCTTTGAAAGTTACTACCTTCCTGTCTATCCCGCTTTTCCTATTATAGACCTTTTTACACCCAACGGCTTTTACATCATTTGGTGATTCTACAAGCTTCCAGATTTTATTAGAATACATATATTCTAATTCTTTTATTCATTACTCTTTGCCAAGATGCTGCATCTTTATCTTGGAGTGCTTCATCATATGACCGGAGATCAGGTTCATGTCCTCCAGGGATCGAGTCCAAAAACTCTCCCAAAACATGAACCTATTTAGGTTGCATAACAACCCTCCCACTACAACAAGACACTTTCTGTAATTGTGTATCAATTTGTGATACGTGTTGCAGTTTTCTTGTGGTATCTCATCTTGTACAGTTGGTACAAGGTTAGACATGTCCTTTATTATTTCCTTAAGAACAAATTTACTTATGAGTACGTGGTTCATTATATAGTCCTTTTCTAAAAAATCAGTCATTGATGCTAACAATGACCTTCTGATTTTTAAGACTATAAACCTACTTTTGTTTATCTAGGATAACTTACAAACAAGTGAACTCCTATCCAACTTATCATTGTCTCTCTTTAACATATGTGCTGGATTACTCGAATCCGAATATGCTTCAAAATAGGTTTTCACCTATTCAGCAATTCTATATGAGTAGAGAGTTCTAACTTTGAAGGTACTATGTTCACTTTCGTTATCAGAGTTTATCCTTAAAACAAATTTGGTATTTTTCTGAATAACTCATCATCTATCTAATTATTTCATAAGAGTCATTTACCTTCTTTCTACTACACCATTCTGTTGGGGTGTACCAGGTGCAGTTAGTTGGGGTTGAAATCCAACTACTGATAAGTGACTCCTAAAATCTCTCAAGAGGTACTTGCCACTACGATCTTCCATAGTGACTTTTTACTTTAACATTTCTCCGCATCAACCTTGTACTCTTTGAACTAATCAAAGTACTTAGTCTTGCGGTACATTAAGTAAATTTATTTGTATCTTGAATAGTTGTCTATAAAATAGACAAAATATTCAATACTACCTCTTGTCTGGATAGTCATAGGATCACACAAATCAGAATGAACCGATTTCAACATATCTTTGACTCCATACCCCTTGGACTTAAAAGCTTCTTGGTTATTTTCCTTCCAAGTAAGACTCGCGGGTTGGAAATATTTCCACTACCAATGAACCCAAAAGTTCATTAGCTACCAATGAATCCTACTCAAGTATAACCTAGCTTTTAGATGCCAAAGATATAATTGGTTCATTTCCGAAGGTTGCTTTTTCTTAAAATTAGAAGATGTGCTACTAATTTCCATTTGTTGCATCGTGGGAGTTATTGGATTATAAATTGTCAACCATCATACCAGAATAGATAACTTCCCTATTTTTCTTGATAAGAACTTTGTTATCAAAATAGACACAATATCTATAATAGTTTAGAAGCTGAAATCAGGTTCTTTCTAAACTTGGTACGTAAAGACAATTACTTAAAATCCATATTTTATTCTTATCAAAGGATAAACATCTCCCACTGCAATAGCTACTACTTTTACAGTAGTGCCCATGTGGACGGTGATTTACCTTTCATTTAGTTGTCGGGTTTCCTCGAACCCTGAAATGAATTGTAGACATGATTAATGGCATCTTGTATCTACACTCCAGGTTCTGGTAGATAACACCACTAGACATGTTTCAACTAATGAATTAAATACACCTAAATTATTCTTAGTTCTAAGAAGACAGTCTACCTTAATGTCTAAGTCCTATTTCCAATCATTACAATTGGGACTACTAAGTCTTTTTCTATAGTATGACTACTAGGGATTGACAAACATTCTAAGAATCACAAAAATATTTGGTCAAGATCAACTCCTTAAAATCTCCATAAATTTTGCATATACTGTTGGAATGTATACTGAAAGCCTAAGCTTTGTAAACATTTATTATGAATAAAGAATCACATTTGGTCTAATTATCTACATTTGTAGTTGTTCATTTAATTTATATTGTAGATAACATAGTATGTGGTGTCACATACAGAAGATGATGTTATCAGTACCTTATAAATTATAAACAGTAGCTCACGACCAAAATGGAAAAGGAACAAACCATTAGAAGGTCGTAGTGTAATTAGATATTAGTTTATCTTGACTATATAATTACACTAGTACACTCAGAGTGTATTGAGTAGGACCATTTGAGGTCGTTTCTTTTATACTGACTTTATAAAGGAACAAAGACCTCAGTTATTATGGAAGTGTGTGCTCTTAATCCTAATATAATAACAAGCACATATATTTGATATTTATTTCTTTAATTTATCAATGGGTGAGATTTAGTTCGTTGAATCAATAAACCCGATAAGTTGGGAAATGGTATTACTTATAGTGTGTGTTGTTGATTATAGAAGGAAGCGTGTCCTAGAGATACTAGGTTGATAATGTCCTCAAGAGGAGCTCATAAAGATTGTCATGTTAAACCCTGCGGTGGACTTAGTCCGACATGACAATAAGGTTGAGTGGTACTACTCTTGGACTTAGATATTAATTAAATGAGTTGTCGAACTCACTTAATTAGTGGACATTCGATATCTTAAACACGGAGACTAACACACTCATAATAAGAAGGAGCCCAAAATGTAATTTGGGATTGGTGCGGTAGTTCAATGATAGTTCTCTAGTGGAATGAATTATCATTGATAAAATTAAGTTGTGTGTTCGGGCGAACACGGGATGCTTAATTTTATCGGAGACCAAAACCAATTCCTCCTCTCGGTCCCTATCGTAGCCTCTTATTTATAGAGTTCTATACCCACCTATACCCACCTTCTATACCCACCAATAGGGGCCGGCCAAGCTAGCTTGGGAACAAGCTAGGGCCGGCCTAGGTATAATATTGGGTGGCCCTAGCTTGAACCCAAGCTAGTAGGGCCGGCCAAATAAAATTAAAAAGAAATTTAATTTTAAATTTTATTATTATGTGGAAGATATATTTTAAAGAGAATTAAAATTAAAATATCTCTCTTGTAAAAGATCTACAAAGATTAAAGAAAGAGATTAGATCTCTTTCCTTATTTATAGATTGGAGAGATGTTTTATTTTTCTTTAAAATTATTCACATGTTGATAAAATTAAAATTATAGAAATTTCCTTTTATCAACCATGAAGAGATTTTAAAGAGAAATTTTATTTTTTAAAATTTCCGAAACAAATTAGGAAGTTTTAATTGTTGATTAAAACTTGTCCTCTTTTGTTTTCCAATGATGTGGCCGACCATCTCAAGTTAATTGGGAAATTTTGTTTTATTTTTCTCAATTAATTCATGTCAAGAAAAATTAAGGAAATTTTATTGTAATTAAATTTCCTAATTTGCCTAGGCCAAGGAATATAAAAGAAGGGGTAGGGGTGCCTTCATGAGACACAACCTCTATTATTTTCTCTCCCTCTTTTGTTCCTTGGTGTGGCTGGCCATCTTCTCCCTCTCTTCCTCTTGTGGTGGCCGAACCTCTCTCCCTTCCTTGGAGCTCTTGTGGTGGCCGGATACTACTTGGAGAAGAAGAAGAAGAAGGAGAGAAAGCTAGCATCTCTTGGAGCTTGGTTAGTATTTTGGTTTTCTTCTTTGGTGAAGTTCTTCCTTTGTGGCCGAACCTTGCTTGGAGGAGAAGAAGGTGGTTGGTGGTTTCTCATCTCGGTAGATCGTTGCCCACACAACGTCCGAGGTTAGAAGAGGAATACGGTAGAAGATCAAGAGGTTTTTCTACAAGGTATAACTAGTAATTTTTATTTCCGCATCATGCTAGTTATTTATGGAAATAATACCAAATACAAGAGGCTTACGTTCTAGTATTTCGAATATGTTTTTTCGAAGTTGTGTTCTTTTGTTTCTTTCTTTTCCTTGTGATTTGATTGTTCTCTTTGGTTAACCTAAAGTTATTTTAGGAAATTAAATATTAGCTTTCTATTAAAGGTTTTGTCTAGTCGGTGGTGGTTGCTCCCATATCCAAGAAGGCCATGTGCCTCGCCACGTCGAATCTGGGAACCTTTTATGGAAATTAATATTTAATGGAATTAATAACTTAAGGAGACTTGGGTCGAGCGTGTTAAGTTCCGCAGGAGATCCAAGTCAAAACCCAAAAGAACAAATAGATTAAGTTTTGGATCAAACGTGTTAAGTTCCGCAGGCGATCTAAAATTTAATTTAAAAGAACACATGGTAGCTAGGAAAAGGTTCGACCTTTGTACAAAATTTTTGTACAGTGGAACCTATAGGTTTTCCGAGTAGCAACCAACAATTGGTATCAGAGCTAGGGTTTTGCCTCTGTGTATTTGGTATTTAGTTTAATTATGCACATGTCATACATAATTTAGGCAGGATAATAGTAGGATGTGCTAACTTTGTGGATGCAGGATCCAACTATTATGGCTTTTAGTTAATTATGTGTGTGATTGGACCCTTGGACATGTCAAGGGCAATTTATATGTGTGTGCATGATTGTATTAAAATACATCAGAGGTGTATTTAGTTTTATTAGGATTTTATTTTTGATCTAGATACATGTACATTCCTTTTATGGAATATAGGATCAAAAATGTAAAATTCTATTTATGTCGCGGATCGAATCTTGCAAAGCGTGGAACCTTCTAAGGACCAGAGGCGCAGCGGAACTAGGAGCAAGATGGATGCGACAGCTAGACCCGGTGGCGGTGGCCAAATTTGGCAGCAGCTTGGGATGACAACACACGGAGGACAATTAGAGATAAAAGCCATAATAGTTGAAAATTAAATTTTCTATTTATTGCTTTTATATTGTGCTGTGTGTGCATGTTAGTTTACAAGTTTAAGTAGGCTAGCATAGTTAAAATTCCTCATTTATAAATAACTAAGTGGGAGATGGATTTTAAATAAATCCCATGGTCTCCATTACTGGTTTGTAAGTGATGCAAACAAGCTTGCGCGTTGGCTCTGAGTGCCTTCCTCCATAACGGATGAGCTTGTTTGCGGATCACTAGAACAGACTTCCATTTTTGGATGACTATAGGAAGTTAATTAAGAGCGTGTGATCTTCCCCAACGGAAGGGGCATAATCTTATTAATGGACTTAGTGTCAAGTAATGGTATACACTTAGACACATCTAATAGTATCCTCCTCAACGGAGTCACTGCTATTATTTGTGTGGCCAAATGATACCAACTATTAATTTTATTTGTCAAAAAGTTAGGTTGACAAGATAATAAAATTAATAGGTTAAAACCCTCCTTTTACAAATGTTGAATTTGTATACGTCCACACTAACGTGGCATACAAAATTCACGGTGTTATGAGGTGTTGGTTAATTTAAAATAGTATTGTTTGAGGAATCAATATTATTCTAAATTTAGAGTTCGACCAAAAGTTATTTGTGATTCTTAGGATGTCTTTCAACCCATTGTCCATCATACTTACAGAATAGACTTATTGGACCAAACTACATAGATTGGAAAAGAAACACGGACATTGTTCTTCTTGAAAGCTATAAATATGTCTTGATCGATTGCGATGCACCCTCTTGGTGAATCTACCCAAGAGGAGATTGAATATCATAGGAAATGAGTAAAGCAGATGAGATGGCGCGTGTTACATTTGGCTTCAATGTCAAATGTATTGCAACATCGACATCAAGATTTACCAACGACTATGATATTATGAACAATCTCAAGGAACTCTTTGGTCATCAAGATAGGGCTTCTAGGCAAGAAGCCATGAGAAAGATAATGACAGCCACCATGCAAGAGGGTACTCCCCTAAAGATGATGGCTTATCTGAATGAAATACAGATCCTTGGAGGAGAAATTGATGGGGAAACCCAGATCGATATGATCCTCCAAACGCTACCGAGAAGTTTTGAGCAGTTTCGCCTGAACTATAATATGAATAAGAGGATTTATTCATTAGCGGAACTACTGACAGAACTTCAAGCAGCAGAAGGATTTTTTCGTCACAATGCTCAAATTCACTATGCTGAAAATGGTTCTACTTCTAAACCGAGAGGAAAGAAGAAGAAGAAACAAGTCGGTTCAGCAAAGAAAGTGAATAAGTCTCAGAGTATGGGATTTAAAGCTGAAGTGAAGAAGCCGAAGGGCAAGTGCTTCATCTGCAAGCAGGCAGGACATTGGAAGGCGGACTGTCCTCGTAGGAACCAAAACAAAGGTATATCTCATACTCTAGTTGTTGAAACATGTTTAGCGGTGTTATCTACCAGCACCTGGTGTGTAGATACGGGAGCCACTGATCATGTCTGCAATTCCTTGCAGGGGTTCCAGGAAACCCGACGACTATCTGAAGGAGAAATTACCGTCTACATGGGCAATGCTACTAAGGTGGCAGCTGTTGCAGTGGGAGACGTCTACTTATCTTTTAGTAGAAATAGGAATTTGGTTTTAAGAAATTGTCTTTATGTACCCAGTTTTAGAAAGAATTTAATTTCAGTTTCTAAACTGTTTTTAGATGGATATTCAGTTTCTTTCAGTAATGATGTAGTTATTAAAAGAAATAAAGTGATTATCTGTTCTGGTGCATTAGTTGGCAATTTGTATATTTTAAATCCAATTTCTTCCACAAAGCAAAACATGGAAATTTATAACTCATCTTCTAATTCTAATAAGAGAAAAGAACCTTCAGAAATGAACCAAGCATATCTTTGGCATCTAAGGCTTGGTCATATTAACTTAAGTAGGATTCAGAGGCTTATAGCCGATGGACTTTTGGGTTCATTAGAGTTGGAAAATTTTCCAACTTGTGAATTCTGCTTGGAAGGTAAAATGACCAAGAGGTCGTTCAAGGCCAAGGGGTATAGAGCCAAAGAAGTGTTAGAGTTGGTTCACTCTGATTTGTGTGGTCCTATGTCTATCCAGGCAAGAGGAGGTTTTGAATATTTTGTCTCTTTCATAGATGATTATTCAAGATATGGATACATTTACCTAATGCGCCGCAAGTCCGAGTGCTTTGATAAGTTCAAAGAATACAAGGCTGATGTGGAGAAACGACTAGGTAAAAGTATCAAGACACTACGGTCGGATCGTGGTAGCGAATACCTCTTGGAGAGTTTAGGAATTACTTATCGAGGTCGGATTCAATCCCAATTGTCTGCACCTGGAACACCCCAGCAGAATGGTGTGGCAGAGCGAAGGAATAGGACTCTTATGGAAATGGTTAGATCGATGATGAGTTATTCAGAATTACCAAATTCGTTTTGGGGATATGCTCTGGAAACAGCAGTGTATCGTTCCGAACTTAGTACCTTCTAAATCAGTTTCTTCTACTCCCATAGAATTGTGGAATGGGCGAAAACCCGGTCTAAGACATATTCGGATTTGGGGTAGTCCAGCACATGTGCTGAAAACCAGATCTTGATAAGTTAGAATCTCGTCAGAAGTTCGCGTGTTTGTAGGATATCCCAAAGGAACGAAGGTGGTTTATTTTATAGTCCTAAAGACCGAAGGTCATTGTTAGCACCAATGCCCGGTTTTAGAAGAAGACTATATAATGGATCACAAGCCCGATAGTAAAGTTGTTTTAGAAGAACTTAGAGAGGACATGTCTACTTCATTACCAACAGGACAAGATGAAGTACCACAAGAGACCGCAACACGTGTCACACATGATACACAACCACGCATGCCTCGTCGTAGTGGGAGGGTTGTGAAGCGACTGAAAGATTCATGTTTTTGGGAGAGTCTTGGACTTGATCCGGGTAAACATGAACCTGATCGGTCATATAATGAAGCACTCCAAGATATAGATGGATCTTGGCAAAAGGCAATGAATTCTGAAATAGAGTCCATGTACTCTAATAAGGTTTGGGAGCTTGTAGAACCACCGATGGTGTAAAAGCCGTTGGATGCAAGGGGATCTACAAAAGGAAAAGAGGGACAGACGGGAAGGTAGAAACCTTCAAAGCTAGGCTTGTTGCGAAAGGGTACACTCAGAAAGAGGGAATCGATTATGAGGAGACCTTTTCACCGGTAGCCATGCTTAAGTCTATCCGGATACTCTTATCCATTGCTGCTCATATGGATTATGAGATTTGGCAAATGGATGTCAAGACAACTTTCCTTAATGGAAGTCTTGAAGAGAACATCCATATGAAGCAACCGAAGGGTTCATTGAAAAGGCAAAGAGCATCTAGTGTGCAAGCTCAATCGGTCCATTTATGGATGAAGCAAGCTTCAAGTCTTGGAACATCCGGTTTAATGAAGTAATCCAGTCATATGGATTTATTCAAAGTCCGGATGAGTCTTGTGTATATAAGAAGTGTAACGGAAACGTGGTGATATTTCTTGTACTATCGTAGATGATATTTTGTTAATTGGCAACAATGTCAAGGTATTATCGGCGTAAGGGTATGGTTGTCCAAACAATTTGATATGAAGGACTTAGGAGAATGTGCACACATTCTTGGGATCAAAGTTATAAGGGATCGTAAGAAAAGAATGTTGTGTCTATCCCAAGCTTCATATATAGATACAATCCTTGCTCGTTTTAGCATGCAGGATTCCAAGAAAAGTTTCTTACCTTTTAGACATGGAGTAGCTCTATCTAAAGAGATGTCTCCAAAGACATCAAAAGAGATAGAGGACATGAAAGCAGTTCCTTATGCTTGGTAGGAAGCCTAATGTATGCAATGCTTAGTACGAGACCGATATCTGCTTTGCCATGGGCATGGTCATGATCCTGGACAAGGACATTGGAATGCGGTAAAGCATATATTGAAGTACACGAGAAGGACTAGAGATTATATGCTAGTTTACCAAGCAGACGATCGCTCCCCATGGGTTACAGTTGATTTCCAATCGATAGGGATAACATGAAGTCTACATCGGCTATGTGTTTACTTTAGGAGGTGGAGCCATTTCATGGAGGAGTGTTAAGCGAAATGCGTTTCGGACGCTGAGTATGTAGCAGCCTCTGAGGCGGCTAAAGAAGCAGTATGGCTCAGGAACTTTCTAATGGACTTAGATGTGATTCCTGGTTTGCCCAAAATCATCACAATTTATTGTGATAATAGCGGTGCAGTTGCAAACTCGAAGGAACCACGAGCTCATAAGGCAAGTAAACATATAGAGCGCAAGTACCACCTGATACGAGATATCGTGAAGCGAGGAGAAGTTGTCATCGCCAAGATTGCATCAGCGGATAACCTGGCAGATCCTTTCACTAAGGCCCTTCCGGCGAAAGCTTTTGATCGGCATGTGGAAGGAATGGGAATCAGATGTATGGTAGAAGATATGGCAGCTTAGTCATTAGTATAAGTGGGAGATTGTTGGAATGTATACTGAAAGCCTAAGCTTTGTAAACATTTATTATGAATAAAGAATCACATTTGGTCTAATTATCTACATTTGTAGTTGTTCATTTAATTTATATTGTAGATAACATAGTATGTGGTGTCACATACAGAAGATGATGTTATCAGTACCTTATAAATTATAAACAGTAGCTCACGACTAAAATGGAAAGGAACAAACCATTAGAAGGTCGTAGTGTAATTAGATATTAGTTTATCTTGACTATATAATTACACTAGTACACTCAGAGTGTATTGAGTAGGACCATTTGAGGTCGTTTCTTTTATACTGACTTTATAAAGAAACAAAGACCTCAGTTATTATGGAAGTGTGTGCTCTTAATCCTAATATAATAACAAGCACATATATTTGATATTTATTTCTTTAATTTATCAATGAGTGAGATTTAGTTCGTTGAATCAATAAACCCGATAAGTTGGGAAATGGTATTACTTATAGTGTGTGTTGTTGATTATAGAAGGAAACTGTGTCCTAGAGATACTAGGTTGATAATGTCCTCAAGAGGAGCTCATAAAGATTGTCATGTTAAACCCTGCAGGTGGACTTAGTCCGACATGACAATAAGGTTGAGTGGTACTACTCTTGGACTTAGATATTAATTAAATGAGTTGTCAGTAACTCACTTAATTAGTGGACATTCGATATCTTAAACACAGGGAGACTAACACACTCATAATAAGAAGGAGCCCAAAATGTAATTTGGGATTGGTGCGGTAGTTCAATGATAGTTCTCTAGTGGAATGAATTATCATTGATAAAATTAAGTTGTGTGTTCGGGCGAACACGGATGCTTAATTTTATCGGGAGACCAAAACCAATTCCTCCTCTCGGTCCCTATCGTAGCCTCTTATTTATAGAGTTCTATACCCACCTATACCCACCTTCTATACCCACTAATAAGGGGCCGGCTAAGCTAGCTTGGGAACCAAGCTAGGGCCGGCCTAGGTATATTGGGTGGTCCCTAGCTTGAACCCAAGCTAGTAGGGCCGACCAAAATAAATTAAAAAAGAAATTTAATTTTAAATTTTATTATTATGTGGAAGATATATTTTAAAGAGAATTAAAATTAAAATATCTCTCTTGTAAAAGATCTACAAAAGATTAAAGAAAGAGATTAGATCTCTTTCCTTATTTGTAGATTGGAGAGATGTTTTATTTTTTCTTTAAAAATTATTCACATGTTGATAAAATTAAAATTATAGAAATTTCCTTTTATCAACCATGAAGAGATTTTAAAGAGAAATTTTATTTTTTAAAATTTCCGGAAACAAATTAGGAAGTTTTAATTGTTGATTAAAACTTGTCCTCTTTTGTTTCCAATGATGTGGCCGGCCATCTCAAGTTAATTGGGAAATTTTGTTTTATTTTTCTCAATTAATTCATGTCAAGAAAAATTAAGGAAATTTTATTGTAATTAAATTTCCTAATTTGCCTAGGCCAAGGAATATAAAAGAAGGGGTAGGGGTGCCTTCATGAGACACAACCTCTATTATTTTCTCTCCCTCTTTTGTTCCTTGGTGTGGCCGGCCATCCTCTCCCTCTCTTCCTCTTGTGGTGGCCGAACCTCTCTCCCTTCCTTGGAGCTCTTGTGGTGGCCGGATACTACTTGGAGAAGAAGAAGAAGAAGGAGAGAAAGCTAGCATCTCTTGGAGCTTGGTTAGTATTTTGGTTTTCTTCTTTGGTGAAGTTCTTCCTTTGTGGCCGAACCTTGCTTGGAGGAGAAGAAGGTGGTTGGTGGTTTCTCATCTCGGTAGATCGTTGCCCACACAACGTCCGAGGTTAGAAGAGGAATACGGTAGAAGATCAAGAGGTTTTTCTACAAGGTATAACTAGTAATTTTTATTTCCGCATCATGCTAGTTATTTATGGAAATAATACCAAATACAAGAGGCTTACGTTCTAGTATTTCGAATATGTTTTTTCGAAGTTGTGTTCTTTTGTTTCTTTCTTTTCCTTGTGATTTGATTGTTCTCTTTGGTTAACCTAAAGTTATTTTAGGAAATTAAATATTAGCTTTCTATTAAAGGTTTTGTCTAGTCGGTGGTGGTTGCTCCCATATCCAAGAAGGCCATGTGCCTCGCCACGTCAGTACTGGGAACCTTTTATGGAAATTAATATTTAATGGAATTAATAACTTAAGGAGACTTGGGTCGAACGTGTTAAGTTCCGCAGGAGATCCAAGTCAAAACCTAAAAGAACAAATAGATTAAGTTTTGGATCAAACGTGTTAAGTTCCGCAGGCGATCCAAAATTTAATTTAAAAGAACACATGGTAGCTAGGAAAAGGTTCAGACCTTTGTACAAAATTTTTGTACAGTGGAACCTATAGGTTTTCCGAGTAGCAACCAACATATACAAAATCGAAGAGGAGATTTTATTCATTAATTTTATTATCTCGTCAACTTTACTTTATGACGAATAAAATTAATAGTTGATCTGTCTTTGATCAAATATTTGGTCAAAACTCTTTGAATTTAAAATAACATTGATTCCTCAAACAATATTATTTAAATTCACCAACACCTCAAACACCGTGAATTTTGCATGCCACGTTAGTGTGGACGTATACAAATTCATCATTTGTAAGAGGAGGGTTTTACCCATTGACTATCTTGTCAATATAACCTTTTGACAAATAAAATTACCTCAAACACCATGAATCTTGTATGCCACGTTAGTGTGGACGTATACAAATTCAAACATTTGTAAGAGGGGTTTATTAATTTTATTATATTGCCAATCTAGTTTTATGACAAATCAATAGTTGGTTTCCCTTTGGTCACACAAGTGATAGTAGTGACTCCGTTTGGGAGGATACTATTAAATGTGTCTAAGTGTATACCATTACTTGACACTAAGTCCATTAATAAGAGTATGCCCCTTCCGTTGCGGAAGATCACACGCTCTTAATTAACTTCCTATAGTCATCCATAAATGGAAGTCTGTTCTAGTGATCCACAAACAAGCTCATCCGTTATGGAGGAAGGCACTCAGAGCCAACGCGCAAGCTTGTTTGCATCACTTACAAACCAGTAATGGAGACCATGGGGTTTACTTAAAAATCCCTCTCCCACTTAGTTATTTATAAATGAGGAATTTTAACTATGCTAGCCTACTAAATATGTAAACCAACATGCACACACAGCACAATATAAAAGCAATAAATAGAAAATCTAATTTTCAACTATTATGGCTTTTATCTCTAGTTGTCCTCCGTGTGTTGTCATCCCAAGCTGCTGCCATATTTGGCCACCGCCACCAGGACTAGCTGTCGCATCCATCTTGCTCCTAGTTCCGCTGCGCCTCTGGTCCTTAGAAGGTTCCACGCTTTGCAAGATTCGATCCGCGACATAAATAGAATTTTACATTTTTGATCCTATATTCCATAAAAGGAATGTACATGTATCTAGATCAAAATAAAATCCTAATAAAACTAAATACAGCTCCTGCTGTATTTTATAATACAATCATGCACACACATATAAATGCCCTTGACATGTCCAAGGGTCCAATCACACACATAATAACTAAAAGCCATAATAGTTGGATCCTGCATCCACAAAGTTAGCACATCCTACTATTAACCTGCCTAAATTATGTATGACATGTGCATAATTAAACTAATACCAAATACACAAAGGCAAAACCCTAGCTCTGATACCAATTGTTGGTTGCTACTCGGAAAACCTAGAGGTTCCACTGTACAAAAATTTTGTACAAAGGTCTGAACCTTTTCCTAGCTACCATGTGTTCTTTTAAATTAAATTTTGGATCGCCTGTGGAACTTAACACGTTTGATCCAAAACTTAATCTATTTGTTCTTTAAGGTTTAGACTTGGATCTCCTGCGGAACTTAACACGTTTGATCCAAATCACCTAAGTTATTAATTCCATTAAATATTAATTTCCATAATTGGTTCCCAGTACTGACGTGGCGAGGCACATGACCTTCTTGGATATGGGAACAACCACCACCGACTAGACAAAACCTTTTATGGAAAGCTAATATTTAATTTCCTAAAATAACTTTAGGTCAACCAAAAAGAACAATCAAATCACAAGGAAAAGAAAAATAAAAGAACACAACTTCGAAAAACATATTCAAAATACTAGAATCGTAAGCCTCTTGTATTTGGTATTATTTCCATAAATAACTAGCATGATGCGGAAAGGAAAATTACTAGTTATACCTTCTAAAAGACCTCTTGATCTTCTACCGTATTCCTCTTCTAACCTCAGGCGTTGTGTGGGCAACGATCTTCCGAGATGAGAACCACCAAGCACCTTCTTCTTCCTTGCAAGTTTCGCCACCACAATTCTCCAAGAGAAGTAGAGGTCCGCCACCACCACCAAGCTCCAAGGGATGCAAGAAACAAAACCACCTTTCTCCTTCTTCTCCTAGCTAGAACCGCCACCATCAAGAGCTCCAAGAGAGGTTGCCGCCATAAGAAGAAGAGAAGAGGAAGAAGCTAGGGCCACCAAGGAGGAAAAGAGAGGAAGAATAATAGAGTTGATCACCGTGAAGGCACCTCTACCCCTCTTTTATAATCCTTGGTCTTGACAAATAAGAAAATTTTAATAAAAATTCCTTAATTCTTTTTCATAAAAAGAAAAATTATTTTAATTAAAAACAATTTTCTTCTTTTAATAATAATGGACCACTTCTAATTCCCAAAACAAGGAAAATTTAATTCACACAAGAATTAAAACTTCCTAATTTGTTTCTAGAAATTTATAAAAATTTCTCCAATAATTTTTATCCCTTCATGATTGGTTAATAAAAAGGAAATTTTATAAATTAAAATTCTTCTTTTAAACATGTGGATAATTTCCAAAAGGAAAGTTATCTCTAAAAATTAAAATCTCTTTTCAATCTACAAATAAGGAAAGATATCAAATCTTTTCTTAATCTTTTATAGAAACTAATAAAAGAGAATATTTAATTTTTAAACTTCTCTTTTAAATTATTATCATGGTTAAAAAGGAAAGTTTTTCTTAAAAATAAAATCTCCTTTCAATCTACAAATAAGGAAAGATTTCAAATCTTTTCTTAATCTTTTGTAGAAAGCTTTAAAAGGAAAGATTTAATTTTTAAACTCTCTTTTAAAACTATGATATCCACATAAGAAATAATTTTTAAAAAATCCTTTTTAATATGATGTGGCCGGCCACCTAAGCTTGGGCTCCAAGCTATTGGTCGGCCACCTTAAGGCCAACCTTTAGGCTTGGCCGGCCCTAAGCTTGAGCTTCAAGCTTAGCTTGGCCGGCCCCTATTGGTTGGGTAAGAAGGTGGGTATGTGGTGGGTATAAATCTCTATATACAAGAGGCTACGATAGGGACCGAGAGGAGGAATTGGTTTTGGTCTCCCGATGAAATTAAGCTTCCCGTGTTCGCCCGAACACACAACTTAATTCCATCAATAATAATTCATTCCACTAAAGAACTATTATTGAACTACCGTACCAATCCCAAATTACATTTTGGGCTCCTTCTTATTATGAGTGTGTTAGTCTCCCTGTGTTTAAGATGTCAAATGTCCATTAATTAAGTGAGTTACTGACAACTCATTTAATTAATATCTTAGTCCAAGAGTAGTACCACTCAACCTTATCGTCATGTCGGACTAAGTCCACCTGCAGGGTTTAACATGACAATCCTTATGAGCTCCTCTTGAGGACATTCTCAACCTAGATCACTAGGACACAGTTTCCTTCTATAATCAACAATACACACTATAAGTGATATCATTTCCCAACTTATCGGGCTTATTGATTCATCGAACTAAATCTCACCCATTGATAAATTAAAGAAATAAATATCAAATATATGTGCTTGTTATTATATTAGGATTAAGAGCACACACTTCCATAATAACTGAGGTCTTTGTTTCTTTATAAAGTCAGTATAAAAGAAACGACCTCTAATGGTCCTACTCAATACACTCTAAGTGTACTAGTACAATTATATAGTTAAGATAAACTAATACCTAATTACACTACGATCTTCCAATGGTTTGTTCCTTTCCATTATGGTCGTGAGTTACTGTTTATAATTTATAAGGTACTGATAACATGATCCTCTGTGTGTGACACCACACACCATGTTATCTACAATATAAATTAATTGAACAACTACATATATCATAAATGTAGACATTTGACCAATGTGATTCTTATTTCTAGATAAATGTTTATACCAAAAGCTAGGCTTTTAGTATACACTCTAACAGAGGTGCTAGCTTGGCTACGTCTCCCACCAGTTTCACTCGCTTCCAGACCAGGTCCCCTTCTCCGAAGAAGCGAGGAACCACCTTCCTATCATAATTTTACCTCATCTTCTATCGATAGGCCATTAGTCGGGCTGCCGTTCGCTCGCGAGTCTCGCTAATGAAGTCCAGCTTTGCCAGCCGTCGCTCGGTGTTCTCCTCATCATATAGCATCTCCTAGTTAAAGGTACCCTGACTTTCACGGGTACCACTGCTTCACTGTCGTAGACCAGGTGAAACGGAGTAAGACCTGTGCCTTCTCGGGGTGTCATATGGTACGTCCAAAGAATACTTTACAGCTCTTCTACCCAGTCTCCTCCTACATGGCCTAGCTTAATCTTCAATCCTCGTACAATTTCTCGATTGATAACCTCGGTTTGCCCGTTGCTTTGTGGGTATGCTACGGAGGTGAACGCTTGAGTAATGCCGAACCCTCGACATCAGGCCTGGATCTTCTGACCTTGAAACTGCCTTCCATTATCTGATACCAGCTTATGGGGTATGTCGAATCTGCACAGAATATTCCTCTATAAAAATTGAATAACTGCGCTCTCGGTAATCCTGGCGAGAGCTTCGGCTTCCACCCACTTGAAAAGTAGTCCACGACCACTAGTAAGAATCACCTTTAACCGGATGCCATAGGAAAGAGTCCGACAATGTCCATACCCCATTGATCGAAGGGGCAAGAAACTATAGATGTCTTTAGGTTGAGGTGGGCATGTGCGTTAGATTTTGATGTTTCTGGCAGGATAAGCAAGTGTTCACCAACTGCTAAGCATCCCTCTATAGAGTGGGTCAGAAATATCCGGCCAACAACACCTTACGAGCTAGCGTTCGGCCTCCAGCATGACTGCCACAGCACCCCAAATGCATTTTTCTCAAGACCTGATCTACCTATTCCATGCTTACACACTTGAGTAAAGGTCTGGAAAACGCTCGCTTATATAACCGATCCCCTATCATGGTGTAGGCATGAGCCTTTTTCCTGACCAGTCGTGCTTGTTCCAGGTCTGTTGGTAGGTTACCTTATTGAAGATAGTTAATCATCGGTGCTCTCCAATCAATAATCTCGTCCTGGTTATTCTGCAAATCTATCTGGGTTATGAGAAAGGTCTGTGCCATTGACCTGTCCAGTATCCATGTGGTCAGAGAACTGGCCATTTTAGCTAACTCGTCAGCTCGGCCATTTTCTGCTCTAGGAATCTTGCTCACTGTGACCTCCTTGAATTCTTCTTTCATCTTCTCATAAGCCTCGCGATATACTTGCATCTTGTCGCTGTTAATCTCAAAGTGGCCGGTTACTTGCTGAGTTACTAGTTGAGAGTCTGAGTAAATGATAACTCGAGCAGCTCCCACATGTCGTGCTGCCTGCAGCCCTGCCAATAAAGCCTCATACTCTGCCTCGTTATTGGTATCTCTGAAATTTAATCGTACAGCTAGCTGCAAGATGTCTTCTTGGGGGATATCAGAAGAATCCCGACACCACTCTCTTGACGTGTAGCTGATACATCCACATACACATTCCAGGTTTCTTCTGAATCCTCTTGATGAATCTCGATCAAGAAATCAGCCAAGGCCTGTGCTTTGATAGTTGTGCGAGGTTGATAGGTGATATTGTACTCTCCCAATTCGATCGTCCATTTGATAAGCTGACCAACAATTTCAACGTTGGTAAGAGCTTTACCCATAGTGCTATTGGTCAGGACTGTGATGGGGTGCACCAAAAAATAGGGCCTCAAACGCCGAGCTATAAGCACCAGTCCATAGACCAACTTTTCCAAAGCTGTGTATCGAGACTCAGCTCCCTTTAATAGATGACTGAAAAAATACACTGGCCGTTGTACATTATCTTGTTCTTTCACTAATACCGCCCCCACGGCCTCAGGGGTGACTGACAGGTAAACCCAGAGCGGCTCTCTGGTAATAGGCTTAAACAGAGAAGGTAGGGTCTCCAAATACTTCTTTAGCTCTTCAAAAGCTCGTGCGCATTCTTCATCCCACTGGAATTTGAAGGCTTTTCTGAGCACCTTGAAGAAGGGCGCCACTCTATCTGCTGACCTGGAGATAAATCTAGACAGGGTTGTTATCCTGCCTACCAACTTCTGAGCTTCCCTCAAGTTTTGGGGGGCCTTCATATCTTGGAGCGCTTGGACCTTTTCAAGGTTGGCTTCAATTCCCCTCTCAGTGACGAGATAGCCCAAGAACTTCCCTCCTTTGGCTCCAAATAGACACTTCAAGGGATTTAACTTTATCCTATACTACCGAAGGGTGCTGCAGGTTTCCTCCTCGTCAGCTATCAAGTTTGTAGCTAAGGGAGATTTGATGAGTATGTTATCCACATAGACTTCTACATTGCGCCCGGCCTGCTCCCGGAAAATTTTGTCCATCATCCGTTGATAGGTAGCCCCCGCATTCCTGAGCCCGAACGACATGACAGTGTAACAGAAAGTACCATCTTCCGTGATAAAACTAACCTTCTCTTAATCTTCCACGGCTAGGGGGATTTGATGGTACCCCTGATAAGCGTCCAGCATGCAGATTCTTTCGCATCCGGCAGTTGAGTCTACCAGCTGATTAATTCTGGGCAGAGGATAGCAATCTTTAGGGCTGACACGATTGAGATCCCGAAAGTCTATGCAGACCCTCCACTTGTTATTGGGTTTAGCCACCAGAACCACGTTGGAAAGCCAGGACGGGAGCTGTATTTCCCTAACGTGGCCTGCTTTCCTGAGTTGGTCCACTTCAGCTCGGATAATTTTATTTTGATCGTCCGAGAAGTTCCTCTTCTTCTGCTTGACTGGCCGGGCGTCAGGCAGGAGATGTAACTTGTGTTCTGCTACTTTGGGCTTGACCCTTGGTAGTTCTTCAGTGGACCAGGCGAAGACATCCCTATTGCGGATCAAGCACTGGATCAGCTCTTCTTTCAGCTCGGGCGGCAGGCCCCCAACTATGCGAGTGAGAGTTTCTGGGCGCTCAAAATATAATTGGACCTCCTCACAGGGGATGGACTCTTCTGCTATCGGCATAGACTCCTCCTGAATAACATGAACGACCCCGTCCTGAGTCCTTTGCGCCTTGTGAGCCTCGACCTTGCCCATGTCAATATAGCACCGCCGAGAAACCTGCTGCTCCCCTCTAACTTTGCCGACCTGCTCTCCCACAGGGAACTTGATCTTCTGGTGAAAGGTGGAGACGACATCCTTGACCTCATGCAGGGCTGGTTGGCCTAGAATAACATTATAAGAGGAGGGCGAGTCCACCACGATAAAGGTGCTCCTCCTGGTCCTTATTAGCGGCTCACTTCCCAAAGATATGGCTAACTTGATCTAGCCCATGAGTTTCACCTCGTTGCCGGTAAAACCATATAGAGAAGTAGCCACTGGTTGAAGCTCACTAGCGTCGATCTGCATCTCTTCAAAAGCAGACCTGAATAGTACGTTGACAGAGCTGCCGGTGTCAACGAAGACTCTAGCCACGCGACTATTGGTAATAACAACCTTGATGATGAGGGTGTCATCATGGGGTAACTCTAACCCTCCAGGTCCTGCGGCCCAAAACTGATGACAGGGCCAGCAGCCTGCTCCCGGCTGCATCCCACAGCATGGATCTCCAACCGGCGCTCATGGGATTTGCGCGCCCTACCTGAATTTCCATTGGTGGGTCCTCTAGAGATCATGCCAATGTCTCGGATGGCCACCTTGCCCCTATTCTCGGCCTCGCGAGCCTCTCTTGGCTCCTCGGTGTGCCCTGGCTGTGGCATGCTAGGTCCTCCCTGATCTACTCGGGGTCTTCTTGCTTGCCCCACCAAGTTGCGTCTTTCCTCCATCATTCTTTGGACCTGAGGAGCCAACTCTAGGGGTGGCAGGCCCAGCTCAGCAACACGACGGGAGTCTCGAGCGAATTGCACACAATCACTGGTGTCATGTGTGTGCGACCAGTGGTAAGTACAATAACGCGGTCCCCAAGGCCCAGGTCGGGGGATCTGGACTGCAGCGACACGTGGGCCCGGTCGAATGTCCTGACCGAGATGGAAGGTAGGTCAGGCTTCCCGGCCACGCAAGAGAGGTTGAGCAGGCGGTTGAGGTGCTCTTCTTTCCGGTCTGTTAGTAGAGGGAGGAGGTTTGTCTGCCTTCCTTTGCGCCGCCTGCGCTTCCTCCACGTTGATGTAGCTGGCTGCCTTCTCTAGTATCTCATCTAAATTCCTTACGGGATTTCTGATGAGGTCTCTAAAGAACTCTCCCTCGGTCAACCCATGAGAGAAAGCGCTCATAAGTATTTCAGATGTAGCCGAGGGAACGTCCTGAGCCACTTGATTAAAACACTTGATATAACTTCTCAGCGGCTCGGCGGATCCTTGCTTGAGAGCGAACAGGCAGTGGTCAGTTTTTTGATACTTTCCGCTACTCGCGAAATGACACAGGAACACAATCTTGAAATATGAGAAGAAGGTGATGGACCCATGCGGCAGTCCATCGAACCACTTTTGGGCAGAGCTCGATAGGGTGTTCAAGAACACTCGACACTTAACGGTATCGCTGTATTGATGTAGCAGAGCTGCATTTCTAAACTTGTGGAGGTGGTCCTCAGGATCCTTACTGCCATCATATTCCCCGATAGCAGGGGGTCGGTATCCTTTGGGTAGCCTTTCCTCCAATATTTTGGAAGAGAAGGGCACCTTCTCTTTTGGCTCCATCCGACGCTCTTCGTGGAGGACGGTAGCCTTCCCCTTCTTTGAATCTTTAGGCAATGAACTTTCAGCCACAGAAACTTGGGCTTGCTCCTTGTGGCTGTAGTATCCAGGCTCTGGTTGATAGTAACCCTGGCCCGGCTCCCTGTAGAAAGCGGGAGGAAACTCCATAGGCTGTTTTCTCTTAGAGCCTTGATTCGAGACGTGAGTCGGTTCTTTAGAAACCTCAGGAAACTTTTGTGGTCGGGAGGCAGTAGTTTGTTGCTTTTCAGAAGCTGCTCTCTTCTTGGCCTCTTTGAAGAGCTCATATTCCCCCGCGGTTATGGTTACGTTGATTCTGCCCGAGTCTTTCATCGTCACGTTTCGGAACAGGTCGAGAAGATTCCCACAGATGACGCCAAATTTGATCTCGTTCGGAAGTTGAGTCGGATGGAGGCGGACCGCACTGTCGCTGGTGTTGACGGAAAATCGTTGCGAAGCTGGGTCGATCTGGCACCCGCCGGAAGGGTTTACACGAGTGGATGACGGGGGGGGGGGGGGGGCTGACGGAGATGATGAAGTAAGGGCCCTGCACACACTCAAACAAGCCGCCTCTGCGTTAGAGACCAAGAACCAGGGAAAAAGTCCCCGGGTCAGGCCCTTCGACGCTCAAGTCAGGTACTTTTTCTCCAGAAGCACAATGAAAAGGACGAAAAGTAAAAGACGAGAATGAAATGACGAGTGAGCGTACCTGCGTAAGGATGAAGCTTCCCTTTTTTTTACTGCTATAGGCGTTTTTGGAGTCTGACGAGTGTTAGGGAATGTCGGGTGTCAGGCTTTGTCTGGCGGTGCTTGACACGTGGCATCCTCCTATAGGTCTGGGAAGGAATCAGTAGGTAGTGAGCTCCAGACCATTAGCATATTCTCTGACAGGCAGTGATTATTCCCTGACAGGTTGTTACGATTCTCTGGCTTGCTTGTTGGGTAGTGTATGCTTGCCCCGATCTGTTGGCCCTGGACTGGGTCCCTATGTCTCTTCGATCTGTAAGCGTAGACCTATATTTCCTAACCTGCATTTGTCGCTTCATAAATCCAGACCTGTGTGTCCATCCCTGTCCTGCGTGTCCTGTCCTGTGAATTCCTGACCTTCTTTACATTGTCCTGCGTTTGCCACTTCACAAATCCCGACCTGGGTGTCCATCCCTGTCCTGCATGCCCTGTCCCGTGAATTCTTGATCTGCCTTACATTGTCCTGCGTTTACCGCTTCACAAATCCCGACCTGGGTGTCCATCCCTGTCCTGCGTGTCCTGTCCTGTGAATTCCTGACCTGTCTTTCCTTGTAAGTCGTGACTTGTAAGCCTTTGTTTAATTCCGCTTATCTTGAATCCCGACCCGTACACCTCAATCCGATTCCGTCTGTCCCGACCTGTACGTCTTAGTCTTATTCTGCTTATCCCGACCTGCACGCCTTAGTCTTATTCCGCTTATCCCGACCTGTACGTCTCAGTCTGATTCCGTCTGTCCCGACCTGTACGCCTTAGTCTTATTTCTCTTATCCTGACTTGTACTCCTTAGTCTGATTCCGCTTATCCCGACCTGTACGTCCTGATTCGTATATCCTTCATCTGTACGTTCCAAATCGTATATCCCGACCTGTGATTCCTGACTTGTTATCCTTGGCTTGCATATCTCGACCTGCACATTTTGGTCCCTATGTTTTGTATCGCAAGGCTATAAATCCTGACCTATAATCCTCGTCTGCAATCCTTGGTTTACATATCCCGACCTGTATGCTTTGTATGACTATTCTGCTCCGCTAGTCTATAAATCCTGCCCTGTAATTCTTATTTGCATATCCCGACCTACACGCTTTTGTCCAATGTGTTTTGTGCCGCAAGACTATAAATCCTGACCTGTAGTTCTTGGTTTGCATATCCCGACCTGTACGCTTTGTATGACTATCCTACTTCGTCAGTCTATAAATCCGACCCTGTAATCCTTGGCTTCCGAGTTCCTACTTGACATGTAGGCCTAGCTCCGGAAAGCCACTTGGGCCCGACCAAGACCATCTTGTAACCTGGCCCTTTGACCGCCACGTGGGCTGAACTTTTAACCTCCACGTAGGCCGGACTCCTGACCACCACGTAGGCTTGACTTCTGACTGCCACGCGAGCTTGACTTTTGACTGCCTCGTGGGCTTGACTTCTGACCGCCCCGAGGACTTGACTTCCGACCGCATCCGCTGTCCGACCCCACTATCATGCACCGTATCAATATACATTACATTACCAAACGTAGTAATGTAATCGAGATTACATTACATTACAAATTTAATTACATTACAAGATAGATTACATTACACCCAACCAAACATAGCTTAAGATATAAAAATAACCAAGTCCATACAAATTTATTCAAATTTAAATTCATAAGAGATAATTTCATAATCTCGGTAAAATAGCTAACAAAATTAAAATAAATAAATAAATATATATATATATATATATATATATATATATATAGTTCACAAAACACATTCTAAAAATTCTGATATATATATATATTTGAAATACTAGTAAATTAAAAAGTTAATGATCTCTCAATAATTCTCTCTAGATAATTTTAAATTTAAATAAAATCTACAAATATATTTTTTTCTTAAAAAAAAAACAGTTAAATTTTTTTTTCTCGTTGCAATCTCTTCTCTTCCTTGTATAATAACCCAAATCCCCATCTTCCTTCATCTCCAAAAATCTTAGGGTATTAAGGAGTGTTTAGTAGAGTAGAAACTAATCGTCATTACAAAAATAAGTTCGAGAATAATGGATGCTTCTTCTTCTTCTTTTTCTTTAGAAGAAGATGAAGAGATTGATAAAGATATCGAGCATTCAGATGGGCCTCTCTATAAGATGTCATCTCTTTCAAATCAATTTCCTATCAAATACCGTTCATACCATTTATAATTTCTAAATATAACTATTGGAAATATCATAATACTAAATATTTTTTTAAAATATTATTAATAGGAGAGGATTGTCAAAGTATTATCATGGAAAATCACAAGCTTTTATGTCTTTATCCGACGTGAAGAGCTTGGAGGATCTTTCGAAGCTAGAGAGATTATCCAAGAAGAGGAAAACTAGCAAGCATTTCAAAAGTGAAAAGATATTTGTAAATCGAAAAACAACATCAACTTGCAAGACCATAAAAAGAAGACTTGATTAAAACAATTAATCAATGAAAGAGCAAAAAATTTTATAACCCATGAATGATCGGAAAAAAAAGCTTCCAAACTATTTCTCTCTTTTTTTTTTCTGGTTACCTCCCTCTTTCTTGCACATTTTTCCTTTAGGGCTTGTCTTTAAAATTTAGGGATTGTATTATACTATTAAATTAAAAAAAAATCAAACGAAACAAACTTTAAGATATTCATGGGGTGTGCGACATAAGATATGTGTGTATATATAAGCATTTGTTATCCTGCACACCCACCATGAGCGACCACGGTGGGCGCCTATCATAGGTTCTGGTACCCTGTTGTGAGGGGCGTCCATTGTGGTCACCCACGGTGGGTATGCAGGGTAAAAACCCTATATATGGGTGACAACAGTCGTGACCATTTGACACGGTCTAAACTTGAATTTTTTTTAATCTCTCTTTTCCTTCGTGCAAGCTTATTTGTTCTCGTTCTCTTCCTTCACTCGCCTCTCTCCCCTAACATGAAAGGCCTAAACCCTCTTCGTCGCGAATTTACTCTTCTCTTTATCTGCTTCCAACTATAGATATAGGTCATCTTCTTCTACTCTTAGCTTGTGCCAAGTGAGTTAGGGTTTTTGCTTACAACTACATTGGTCATCTCCCTCTTCTCCTTTTTCTACTCGTATTTTTGAATGACGTAAAAAGGTGTTGCGAAGGTATGTTGAGTGTTTGTCTTTTACCCATCATAGTTTCTAAGAACCAGCTGTTTAAAAGTCACTATCAGAACACTTTAGTGCTTGATTTCGAAGAACATGATGGTGTTGGTTTTCAAAAATTACAACATTAGTGCTAGTCTTCAAAAACTCATTGAATACACGCTAGTACTGGTTTTTACAAAACAACACCAACATTGGTACTGGTTTTCAAAAACAAGCACTTTCCATGTGTAAAACCAGCACCAACATTGGTCTTGGTTTTCAAAAACCAGCACCAACATTGGTTCTGGTTTTCAAAAATCCATTGACTGCACGTTGGTGCTGATTTGTAAAGACCAGAACCAACATTATTGGTGCCGGTCTTTACAAACTAGCAGCAACATTTGTTCTGATTTTTAAAAACCCATTGATTACTACATTGCCGCTAATTTTAGAAAACCACCACTAATGTGGTGTTAGTTTCTTAAAACCATCACCACCTAATTTTAAAAAACATAGAAGCCACACCAATGTGTTTTAGTATCAACATGAATGTTAAACAGTCTCATTTTATTGAATTTTTAAACATATAAGATATTCATCAAATTCTTGGTCTACTGGTCAATATATTTCAAAATTAGGATTCAACATCTCAAACCTTTAAATTTTTAGGTATATTTTCTAGTTTTGATAGTTAGAACCAAATAATAGAAAATTAATCATTATAAATTTACAGGTGTCCTAGTTACTTACTAGAAGAGATGTATCTTTGTTGCTGGATATTTTAGATAGAGATGCTTCCATTCCTATGAACTTAACTAATGCATTGGATGATCTCTTTCTTACTCACTTCTCTAATAAAAAAGAACCTACTAGATCAATAATTGAAGAGCTACTTAAACTCTATTCTTATAGAGTTGAAGTAGATCATGATGTTTTAGTATTTTATAAATTATACATTTTGTATATATTTGTTTGTGTTATTTTCTTCTACTACATATAAGGTTCCATTAGATCTTGTATATATTGTAGATGCTCCCAGGGTATAACACAGACGGTGGGCGCATGACATCTCTGACGTAATGGCCAGAGGTCGATTCTCAGGAACTGGCGACCTGGGTTTACCCCACCACGCACTTGATGCTTGTGTACCTGCATGTACCTCCCTCCATATCCGTGGAGCTGGCACTGGGGGTCGTTAATGTAGCGGATCTACATTTGTATATATTGTAGATGATTTTGAAAATCTAGATAGATTTAATTGGGTTGAAACGATTTATCAATTTTTTGCTCCCTAATTACCTGCCATCGGGAATCTTTTTTCATCATGTTAGACATATTAAATGACCACTTTAATTCCATACCTAAAGGAGTTTACTGGTCTTTTAGTTGTAAGTTTTTTAATGATAAATGTGAATTTATATATGGACATTATTATGTATTCCAGATTGCGTATAATGAAGCAGACATAGCTTTTGGAGCATGTCCCAATCTAGAAAACATATAATATTGAAGGTCCACGAATATATAAGTGGAGGTCTACTTTTTCACATATTAGTAAGGTGAGAACTTTGTTAGACCAAGTATCACTTGAAGAGGTAAATATTGAAGACTATTGCCTAACTTTAATTTGCATTGTCTAAATGATTATTTCTAATTTGATAGGTTATTAGTGAACTAGTCCCTACCCCTTCTGAAAATACATTGGTAGAAAATCTCCCTTACCTCGATGATAGTCTACATTCATTAGAGACATCAATGGTACATGATATAGAAGCCAAATGCCTAAATGATAGTGAATTTTCTAATTGTATTATTCATTAGAACCAAATTAAGAAGCTAACAATGGAGAACATGCAGCTAAATGAAAGAGTCAAAGAATTTCTCGGAATAATAGAAAAGCAGGGCATCTTGGCTGAATCAAGCGACCCTATAGTGGATCCACATTTTGAACCAGTTACTTCAAGAACATGGACTAGGAGAGGATGTGATCAAAATTGCTATGATTATAGGGATATTCCTGTTGATAGTCCTATGTGGTCCAAGCTTTTACCTTAGAAGAAGAGAAGCAAGATAAAAATCTACAAGCCTTCCGAGAACATCATTGGCCAAGGAGTTATTCTTGACTGGGGAAAAGAAACAATTGATCACTACGCTAAGCAAGAAGAGGGAGACATTATCTTAAATCCTGAAGGAAATTTTGAAGAAGTGGCCAAGAAGGAGGTTGAAAGAATTGCCAAACTTAACAAAATGAGATTGCAAATCATTGTAGTAAGCCTGTATTTACACATCAATTAGTTTGAGTAGTTTGATTTCAATCACTAATTATATATTATTTTTGTTTACAGTAGTATGTCAAGAAATAGTTTAAAACTCTTGTGAAGAAAAAAAAGATGAAGATGTGACCTACTTATTAAATATATTGGAAAAAATTAAAGTATTATAGTTTCAACCTCTCATTATATAGTAATTCTGTCACAAGTTTAAAAATTCATACCTTCTAGTATTTATTTATCTTATTGAAAGTTATTGATGTGCTTTCCAGGCCTACTATAGAACTTGTTTGGGAGACATCACCTTTTTGTTTAACTACGACTTTCTTATTATCTGGTGTAAATGCTAATATTTTTATAAGATGAGAGTTAATTGATATCCATTGTTCGATTCTATTTAGAGGGGCCTCCTCATCTAGTACGTCGTATAACAACTCTATATATATTTCAGCCATCTTCACTATAAGGAATTTAAATGATCAGATATTATATGATGGTTGAATATGTTGTATTAATTGGTTACTTATATAACTCTTTGCACAATTGTAGTCAACATTAAAATTTTTATGGAAGAGTGTAATGACACAAATCATAAAAACTGATATGGTAGAAGGAGAGGTTAGGTATATATTTATCCTTATTAACATAGGTGATGCACACTTTCACTTGTTGGCTATCGATACAAAAGCAATGACTTTCAATCATTACAACTCTCTTCGATATCATGGTAAATCATTGTCAGATTTTGAAGTATTAGTGAGAATACAATATTCTTGTTTATGTTAGTATTGTAGTATAAATTAAAGTTGATGATAGTTTTTCTATTTTATTCTTATAGGTATTTGAATTAAAAGAATTTTCTCTAGAGAAACTTGTTGCTAATCATCCTGGTTTAGAATATCACATTCCTTTGACAAATGGGTCGGTGTCACAGTTGATTGTCCACAACAAGAAGTCAGGTAAGTACCATTGGTGCAGGGACACCAAAATCGAACATGAATTTTGATGTTGTCAAAGGTCCAAGTTAAGTCTTATTATGATTTGATAAATTGACTAAGTGTACATGTTGTTTATGTTGGATCGATGAGTTTCGCTAGAAGGGGGGGGGGGGGGTGAATAGTAATTAAAAAATTTATTCGAGAGTAAGCAACGGAAAATAAGTAAGGCAAAGCAAACACAATGATTTACTTGGTTCGGAGCCTCTGGCGACTCCTACTCCAAGGCCCGCACGCAAGGGTGCTTTCGATGGGCAATCACTACTAATTCAAACAGTTATTACAAGTTAAGTACAGGAATTAATTAGCGAAAAAGGAAGCCGACAATAAGAAATGACAGAAACAAAAATAGCACTTTGTCGGAGAGCCTTCGCAGCGTCGCAGGAGCCAAGAAGAGTAGATCTTGAGTTGTTGTTGTGACTCCAGCCTCTACCCTCCTTATATAGGAGGATCAAGGCGCCTGGATCCTTTCGGGGTCCTTGAATATGACGTATTCGAGCCAACCAGGGATCTCCACGCGGCAGAGTGACGTTTGGGGATAAAATTCACCTCCCGCCGCCCGGATCCCTTCCGGGCGCCCGAACCCTTGTTTTCCAACGGTTTCCCTCCTACAAGAAAACGTTAGTCCGAGGTAAATATATATCCTACAAAATAGAGTGTTAGCACAGTTTATCATCAAATAAAATATTAATTAGATTCCGTCTCCTCGAGACCGGAATCTAGTCACGATCTCGACTTAGATATCCGAAATAGATCTAAGTCGGATCGACGCCTAATGTTCCCTTCCTGGGAGCACGTCCTCACAGTCACTCCCCTCCAGTGACTTACCCTCACTTACCTGTCAGACGTCCGGTCAGCTCTTCGACCAGTCTAGGCTTCGTGCCAGCTATCTGGTCAGTCCGTCGATCTAGCTGGACTTCGTGCCAAACGTCCGGTCAGCCCATCGACCCATTTGAACTTCGTGCCAACTATCTGATCGGTCCGTCGACCTAGTTGGGCTTCGTGCCAGACATCAGGTCAGTCCGTCGACCTGTTTGAGCTTCTCCTGTACACTCGGTCAGAGTGTTAGATAACAACGAAACTAACTTAACCTATTTTGTCATTCATTAAAACTTGAGTTAGACTGTTAGTGCTAACCACACCAATAATCTCCTCCTTTTTGATGTAATGACAACCTGGTTAAGTTAGTGAAAAATATACAAGAAAAAATAAGCATAAGGTTGTTAAGTTAGCTTTTAAATTTTGTTATTTTTGTTGATTATTTAACTAACTTAAACCACCTAACCCTCGCCCTTTGGCATTCATCAAAAAATTAACATAGAACAAATTATAATTAAAAATGCACAGAAATTTAGAAAAGTCTAGAAATGTAAGTCAGATTATTTTGGGGGAGTTTAATCTAGAAATATAGAAAGATGTGTTTTTAAAAAATAGTTAACTTTAAAATATGTTATTTTAATTTTTCAAAAATAATTTCAAACATTTTTTAAAAAAAGAGATAATAGAGCTAAATCCAATTTTCAAATTAAAACTAAATCCAATTAAGTGAATTTTGTTTTCAAACCTAAGTTTGTAACTTCCAATTTTTAAAATAAATCTCCAAAGATATGTTTTTAAATCCAAGTAGAATATAATTTTCAAAATGAGGAGTCCAGTTTACAAACCTGAATAAAGTTTATTTTTCTAAACCAACTTTTTAAAACTAAGTTTGGAAGGTCTAAATTTCAAAACTAAGTTTAGAAAGTATAATTTTCAAAATTAAATTTGAAAAGTTTAAAATTTGAAAATAAAATTAATTTTCAAACCTAAGTTTAAACAAGTAACTTAAGTAAGTTTAACTTTTAAAACTAAGTTTGAAAAAATTCAAAAAAAAAATTTAAAACACTTAGTTAGTGTTAAACTGCTTTAAAAAGAGATATTTTTCATAAATTAATTTTAAAATAGATATAAAGACAATTAATCCTCCCCCTGAACCTGACATTACAAGATCTGTCTAAGCAGTTAGCTACTTACTGACTATTAGAGGATAGCAGCTTTCGCTTGGTTAGTCAAGTTAAGTCTAATTATAATCAGTTAGTGTTTGACTAAACTGAATGACTTAACCTGATTAATGTTTGTTTGATATTTAACGCCCAAACTTATGTCGATGCACTGAAATAAGCATCTTCAGTCCAGGCAATTTGCCTATACATCTCACCCTTTTCTATGTTCGTCAATCACAAACAAGGGAATCCTAGGGTGTTGGTGAGATGCTCAAGTACTAGCCCTAGGGGAACATGCTTTCTAAGGAATTTTTCTAGTCTAAGGCTATGACTGATTTAAAATTCTAGAAATGGAAGATTTTTTTTTTAAAATACGAATTTTATCCTAGAATTTCAAAACATTCTATTTGAAAACAGTTTTTGTAATCCTAGTCTATCAGAATAAATCATTGTCAAAGTCGAGATATACCTAAGTCAGAGTAACCCAGAATAGCATAAGTTAATGTCAAGGTCAAAATACAATGATCATAATAAAATATACATAGTGATGATGAAGTCTATCGAGATGAGGAGGGGGGTGGTCCGGATCCCAAGGAACGTAACATCTCGATCAGCTCAGTGGGACGAGTCCGGGTATCCTCTTGGGAACTGGATAGATCATGTCGAAGGTTGGAGATATCTTGTCTCACGTCTCGTCTCAAGTCGGAGACCTCCTGACGGAGACTCGTCATGGATAACTCGAGTCCAGCAACTCGATCGCCTAGAGTGCGAGGAGCAGGACAAGGTGCTCGGCCAGGAGGTGGAGGTGGTGCAGGGGTCGGAGCGTCCTCGCCGAATAGTGTGACCATAAGCTCATCCTGCTCTGCTTCCTCCTGGGCATCTGGGTCTGACTGGTGTTGTGCCCCCTCCGCCAAGATAGGACACCCTCATCATCTATATGGACACCTCCTAGAGAGAAGTTCCTAGGTCCTAAGACGTCGAACTCAATCATGACTCGGATATCACCTCGGGTGACGTTAATACGTAGGGAGGTGAAATATGTGGTCAAAATATGACAATACGGCATATGAACTCAAGCGCTGGTGGAGACTCCAGTTGAGTGGATAATGGTCTGAAAGATATGTAAACTAATGTCTATGCATAATCTATGGAAAAAGGCATACAAGAGAAAGGAATGAAGTGTACGCATCATCGCTATGTCGCAAGTGGACAATGGTAAGATGCAGAAGACTAAAACCCTATAGAGTGCATAATCGTGAACTCGAAGGGATACTGACCTAAACATAGTCACAGTGGGTACTCGCTCTCCTTCAAAAAAAATACGAGTAAATCGTATCCAGAGTAATGTGCGAGTAAGGATCACCAAATGGTAGATCCCTAGGAGGGTAACACTGAAAAGGACATGTAGATGGTCGTAACTCTAAAAAGTCCTGAATAATGGTAGGAGATAACGTGATATCCATACCAGCTACCATAGTAGTATAAGTAAGATCATCTACCCTAACTAAATTATTATAAAATTCGGCACATAAACTTATGTTTACTGAACTGGTACAGTAAACAAGGTTCTGCAAGTTACAGTGGTTAATGACCTCTACAGCTGGAATACAGGAACGCAAGAAAAACTGTCTATCTAAGCACTTAGTCCTAATAGCCATATAGATGATAGACTCAAACCTAATCCTAAGTTCGTCAGTAGGGAACCTAGGGTCAACACTAGCAGTAGAGGGCCCAACACCAGATCTAGAACATTTTCTATATTGTATGAAAAACTATACTAAGCAAAAAAATAAGAGAAATATTTAAAGAAAACTTAGAGGGGGGAAAAGGAATTTTACCGAGACATCGTGAATAATATTTTTAGAAATGATGACTTCGGTTGACTCGTAGCCGCGTAATGACCGGAGAAATGAGGAAAAACTTCCTCTCTCGTTGAGGCCAGAAGACATCCTTTACAAGAAATGGAAAAGTGTGGTGCAAGAGGAGGGGGCGCCCTGCCCCCCTTTTACAGAGTCGTTTGGGCACCCGGAATCACTCCAGGCGCCCTGGGTTCCGTTGAGTGGGGCGCCCGGAGTACCTTCCGGGCGCCCCGAGTTACTATACCAAGGGTGCCCACCCTTGGTTTTGACTCGGTATTACTTTTTTTAAAAGAATTTTAAAAATGATTTTTAAAAGTTTTTTTAAAAGAATTTTTTAAAATGTTTTTCAAAGTTTTTAAAATGATTTTTAAAAGTTTTTAAAAGAATTTTTAAAATGAATTTTAACCGTTTTTAAAATAATTTTTAAAATGATTTTTAAAGTTTTTAAAAGAATTTTTAAAATTTTTTTTACAGTTTTTAAAAAACTTTTTAAATAATTTTTAAAAGAATTTTTAAAATTTTTTAAAAGAATTTTTAAAATTTTTTTTAAAGTTTTTAAAATGATTTTTAAAAGTTTTTAAAATAATTTTTAACAGTTTTTAAAAGAAATTTTAAAATGATTTTTGAAGAATTTTTAAAAGAATTTTTTAAAATGATTTTTAACAGTTTTTAAAAGAATTTTAAAATAATTTTTAAAGTTTTTAAAAGAATTTTTAAAATAATTTTTTATAGTTTTTAAAAGATTTTTTAAAATGATTTTAAAAATAATTTTTAAAAGTTTTAAAAAGAATTTTTAAAATAATTTTTAAAGTTTTAAAAAGATTTTTTAAAATAATTTTTAAAGTTTTAAAAAGATTTTTTAAAATAATTTTTAAAGTTTTAAAAGAATTTTTAAATAATTTTTAAAATTTTAAAAAGATTTTTAAAATGATTTTTAACAATTTTTAAAATAATTTTTAAAATGATTTTTAAAAGAATTTTTAAAATGAATTAAAAAAATTTTTAAAATGACTTTTGACAGTTTTAGAAAGAATTTTTAAAATGATTGATCCGGCGGTTAGAATGGGGGACCCCATTTAGCAGAGTCAACACCACGTGGAGGTCGAAAGGTAAAAGGCCAACCAGAAGCTTGGCCGAGCTGATTATGATGGTGATAACCGGCTGAATCTTCCGAGCGGAAGCGATACACCTCGGCGGGGAGTCGGGGTTCCGACGCTCATGATGAACAGTATAATAGAGCCGAGCGGATGGCTCGCTCGGCCGAAAGAATGAAACACTGCGAACAGTCCCGAGCACGCGACCAGGAAGCTCCCGAGCGGATCAGGAAGCTCCAACCGGTCGGACGTGAGGAAACCGCCGACCGGTCGGACGCTCGGCATGTAGACAAGGACAGAAACATCCTCTGACAGCAGGTGATACGCAGGATCTTAAGGCATGGGCTCACTGTCCCATCAATGACGTGCTCAGACTGTAGCAGTAAGGGGTCAGGCAAGCCCATCTGACAAGCCCATACTAAGGTATGGCACATAACACGTGTGCACCTCGGTATGCTCTTCACAGCCCTATATAAGGGTCCTTACCCTTCGCCGGAGGTACGCTCTCTCACATGTTGGAGCCTCATATCTGCTGTCTGCTTGCCTGACTTGAGCGTCGAAGGGTCGTCGCCGGGGACCCCTCCCCGGCCCGACTTCTGTGCAGGTTCGCCGGAGGTCGGTGCAGCTGGTCGGAGATAGAGGAGAGCGCCACGTGCCCAGCGTCCGCTGACTCTTGGTTCGGACAGGATCAAATTGGCGTCGTCTGTGGGAACGCGCCTGTATCCGAGCGGAATAGATGGACGAGGCTGGATGACCTCACACCGTGATGCTCCCCTAGGAGAAACTCGACGCTCTAATGGAGGCAAGAACAGCTAAGCTCGTGGAGCAACAGAGACAAAAAGGCTTAAGCTGAGCGGATATCCGAGCGACCCAGGAGGACCGACCGGAGAAACACTAGAAATGGGAGCAGAATAAGGGTCCAATCGGCCCTCAGGTGGGAGCAACTCCTGCCCCAATATCGGTCCGACAAAGGGGTCTTCATCAGGCGAGGCAACTGGCCAATAAGTTTCGACAAGTATAACGTATGCTCCTCACTCCACGGGTATTCGGGAGTTGAGAAATTGGGTCATAGTCGTGCCAATCGATAGGTCAGTTCTTTCAATTACCTGTTGCTCAGATTGGTAGTTTAAGTAAGAACTCCCGTGCCGCTCGGCCGGGAGTGTATAAACCGAGCCAAGAGCTCGATGGGAAGACCACGTGCCGCTCGGCCGGGAGTGCATAAACCGAGCCAAAGGCTCGACGATTGAAGGCCCCGTGCCGTTCGGCCGGAGGTAAATTATCCGAGCCAAAGGTTCGACGATCGAAGGCCCTGAGCCATTCGGCCGGAGGTATATTGAACGAGCCACACGCTCGAAAATTCGGAGACCCCGAGCCGTTCGGCCGGAGGTATAATATCTGAGCCAAGCGCTCGACGATCGAAGGCCCCGAGCCATTCGGCCGGAGGTATATTGAACGAGCCACACGCTCGAAAACCCGAAGGCCCCCGAGCCGATCGGCCGGGAGGTTTGTATCCGAGCCGGGAGCTCGAACCCGAAGACCCCGAGCAGTTTGGCCGGGCTGCATACTAGTGTGGCAGGAAGGAAACCAAAGCCCTGCGCTGTTCAGGATGATAGAGGGAGGTTATTGCCTGGAGCGAAGGCCTGAGCCGGTCGGCCAGGTATATGGTTTTCCGAGCCAAGTGCTCGACAACGAAGGCCCCGAACCGCTCGGCCGGAGGTATACGGATCAAATTGACGCCAAACGCTCTAAAAACGGAAGCCCCGTACCATTCGGACGGATATAAATTATCCGAGCCAAAATGCTCGAAGCAGACCCTAAGCCGTTCGGCCAGGAGTACGTTCTTGGGTAAAAGGGGCATATGGATTATCCGAGCCAAGCACCCGAATAGTGAAAGCCTCCCTGCCGATCAGGTTCGCAAGTGAATGACCCGTGCTGTTCGGCCGGGCATAAATATTGTTCAAGCGCGGGATATGAAGGCCAAGGTCGCTCGACCTGGTAAGGAGTTAGCCTCGAAGGTCGTCTAGCCCAGACGTTAAACCGTAGAGACGAGCCGGCGTCTATAAATACCCGAGCGGAAGACCGACGAGCACCGTCGTTAAACATCGAGAGCCGCGCCGACCGGCTATAAATAACCGCGCCGTCGAGCACCGACGTTAAACATCGAGAGACGAGTCGGCGTCTATAAATCCCCGAGCGGAAGACCGACGAGCACCGTCGTTAAACATCGAGAGCCGCGCCGACCGGCTATAAATAACCGCGCCGTCGAGCACCGACGTTAAACATCGAGAGATGAGCCGGCGTCTATAAATCCCCGAGCGGAAGACAGACGAGCACCGTCGTTAAACATCGAGAGCCGCGCCGACCGGCTATAAATATCTGCGCCGTCGAGCCCAGACGTTAAACCGTAGAGTCGAGCCGGCGTCTATAAACCCTCCGAGCGGAAGACCGACGAGCACCGTCGTTAAACATCGAGAGCCGCGCCGACCGGCTATAAATAACCGCGCCGTCGAGCACCGACGTTAAACATCGAGAGACGAGCCGCCTATAAATCCTCGAGCGGAAGATCGACGAGCACCGTCAGTAACACAACATCGGCCACCGACCGGCTATAAATAACCGCGTCGAGAGCACCGACGTTAAACATCGAGAGACGCCGGCGTCTATAAATCCTCGAGCGGAAGATCGACGAGCACCGCCGTTAAACATCGAGAGCCGACCGACCGGCTATAAATAACCGCGCCACAAGCACCGACGTTAAACATCGAGAGACGAGCCGGCCTATAAACCCTCCGAGCGGAAGACCGACGAGCACCGCCGTTAAACATCGAGAGCCGCCCCGACCGGCTATAATACCGGCGAGCACCGACGTTAAACATCGAGAGACGAGCCGCCGTCTATAGAAGACCGACGAGCACCGCCGTTAAACATCGAGAGCCGCCCGACCGGATATAAATAACCGCGCCGTTAGAGACGAGACGGCGTCTATAAACATCCGAGCGGAAGATCGACGAGCACCGCCGTTAAACATCGAGAGCCGCGACCGACTATAAATAATCGCGCCGAGCACCGACGTTAAACATCGAGAGAGTCTATAAATCCTCGAGCGGAAGATCGACGAGCACCGTCGTTAAACATCGAGAGCCGCCGACCGACTATAAATAATCGTGGCGTCGAGCACCGACGTTAAACATCGAGAGACGAGCCGTCTATAAATCCCCGAGCGGAAGATGACGAGCACCGTCGTTAAACATCGAGAGCCACGCCGACCGGCTAAAACCGCCGAGCACCGACGTTAAACATCGAGAGACGGCGTCTATAAATCCTCGAGCGGAAGACCGACGAGCACCGCCGTTAAACATCGAGCCGCGCCGACCGGCTATAATAACTGCGCCGTCGAGCACCGACGTTAAACATCAAGAGACGAGCCGGCGTCTATAAATCCCCGAGCGGAAGATCGACGAGCCCGCCGTTAAACATCGAGAGCCGCTGCCGACCGGCTATAATAACCGCGCCGACGAGCACCGTTAAACATCGAGAGACGAGCCGACGCCTATAAATCCCGAAAGGCCGACAAGCACCGTCGTTAAACATCGAGAGCCGCGCCGACCGGCTATAAATAACCGCGCCGTCGAGCACCGACGTTAAACATCGAGAGACGAGCCGGCGTCTATAAATCCCCGAGCGGAAGATCGACGAGCACCGTCGTTAAACATCGAGAGCCGCGCCGACCGACTATAAATAACTGCGCCGTCGAGCACCGACGTTAAACATCGAGAGACGAGCCGGCGTCTATAAATCCCCGAGCGGAAGACAGACGAGCACCGTCGTTAAACATCGAGAGCCGCGCCGACCGGCTATAAATAACCGCGCCACCGGCGTTAAACATCGAGAGACGAGCCGGTGTCTATAAATCCTCGAGGAAGACCGACGAGCACCGTCGTTAAACATCGAGAGCCGACCGGCTATAAATAACCGCGCCGTCGAGCACCGACGTTAAACATCGAGAGACGAGCCGGCGTCTATAAATCCCCGAGCGGAAGACAGACGAGCACCGTCGTTAAACATCGAGAGCCGCGCCGACCGGCTATAAATAACCGCGCCGTCGAGCACCGACGTTAAACATCGAGAGACGAGCCGGCGTCTATAAATCCCCGAGCGGAAGATCGACGAGCACCGTCGTTAAACATCGAGAGCCGCGCCGACCGACTATAAATAACCGCGCCGTCGAGCACCGACGTTAAACATCGAGAGACGAGCCGGCGTCTATAAATCCCCGAGCGGAAGATCGACGAGCACCGTCGTTAAACATCGAGAGCCGCGCCGACCGACTATAAATAACTGCGCCGTCGAGCACCGACGTTAAACATCGAGAGACGAGCCGGCGTCTATAATCAGCGGAAGACTGACGAGCACCGTCGTTAAACATCGAGAGCCGCGCCGACCATAACCGCGCCGTAGAGCACCGACGTTAAACATCAAGAGACGAGCCGCTATAAATCCTCGAGCGGAAGACCGACGAGCACCGTCGTTAAACATCGAGAGCCGCCCGGCTATAAATAACCGCGCCGTCGAGCACCGACGTTAAACATCGAGAGACGAGCCGCCTATAAATCCTCGAGCGGAAGATCGACGAGCACCGTCGTTAAACATCGAGAGCCGCCGACCGACTATAAATAATCGCGTCGAGCACCGACGTTAAACATCGAGAGACGAGCCGCCGTCTATAAATCCTCGAGAGACGAGCACCGTCGTTAAACATCGAGAGCCGCTCCGACCGGCTATAAAACCGCCGAGCACCGACGTTAAACATCGAGAGACGAGTCTATAAACCCTCGAGCGGAAGACCGACGAGCACCGTCGTTAAACATCGAGAGCCGCACCGACCGGCTATAATAACCCGCCGACGAGCACCGACGTTAAACATCGAGAGCGCGCCTATAAATCCCCGAGCGGAAGATGACGAGCACCGTGTTAAACATCGAGAGCCGCACCGACCGCTATAAATAACCGCGCCGAGCACCGACGTTAAACATCGAGAGACGGCGTCTATAAATCCTCGAGCGGAAGATCGACGAGCACCGTCAAACATCGAGAGCCGCGCCGACTGACTAATAAGACCGCCGAGCACCGACGTTAAACATCGAGAGACGAGCCGCCTATAATCCGAGCGGAAGATCGACGAGCACCGTCGTTAAACATCGAGAGCCGCGCCGACCGACTATAAATAATCGCGACGAGCACCGACGTTAAACATCGAGAGACGAGCCGCCGTCTATAAATCGAGCGGAAGACAGACGAGCACCGTCGTTAAACATCGAGCGCCGACCGGCTATAAATAATCGCCGCCGTTGAGCACCGACGTTAAACATCGAGAGACGAGCCGCCTATAAATCCTCGAGCGGAAGACCGACGAGCACCGCCGTTAAACATCGAGAGCCGCGCCGACCGGCTATAAATAACGCGCCGTCGAGCACCGACGTTAAACATCGAGAGACGAGCCGCTCTATAAATCCTCGAGCGGAAGATCGACGAGCCCGCCGTTAAACATCGAGAGCCGCGCCGGCTAACCGCGCCGTCGAGCACCGACGTTAAACATCGAGAGACGAGCCGGCGTCTATAAATCCCGAGCGGAAGACGACGAGCACCGCCGTTAAACATCGAGAGCCGCTCCGACCGGCTATAAATAACCGCGCCGTCGAGCACCGACGTTAAACATCGAGAGACGAGCCGCCTATAAATCCTCGAGCGGAAGATCGACGAGCACCGCTTAAACATCGAGAGCCGCGCCGACCGACTATAAATAATCGCGCTCGAGCACCGACGTTAAACATCGAGAGACGAGCCGCTCTATAAATCCTCGAGCGGAAGATCGCGCACCGTCGTTAAACATCGAGCCGCTACCGACCGCTATAAATAACGCCGCCGAGCAACCGACGCAAACATCGAGACGAGCCGGTCTATAAATCCTCGAGCGAAGACCGACGAGCACCGTTAAACATCGAGAGCCGCGCCGACCGGCTATAATAACCGCGCCGTCGAGCACCGACGTTAAACATCGAGACGAGCCGCGCTATAAATCCCCGAGCGAAGATCGACGAGCCCGTCGTTAAACATTGAGAGCCGCTACCGACCGGCTATAAATAACCGCGCCGTCGAGCACCGACGTTAAACATCGAGAGACGAGCCGGCGTCTATAAATCCCCGAGCGGAAGACAGACGAGCACCGTCGTTAAATATCGAGAGCCGTGCCGACCGGCTATAAATAACCGCGCCGTCGAGCATCGACGTTAAACATCGAGAGACGAGCCGGCGTCTATAAATCCCCGAGCGGAAGATCGACGAGCACCGTCATTAAACATCGAGAACCGCGCCGACCGGCTATAAATATCCGCGCCGACGAGCTCCGTCGTTAAAGATCGAGAGCCGCGCCGACCGGCTATAAATATCGAGCGGCTAAATTTGGCATGAGGGTCGAACGGCTCACGGGATGTCAGCAGCATCGATAAGGCGACGACCGCCCGCTCGGACACACAGTCCAGTCAGTCGGACTCACTGCCTCCTTCGACTAGACTTGAAGGGGAGGCAAGTGATCCGGCGGTAAGAATGGGGGACCCCATTTAGCAGAGTCAACACCACGTGGAGGTCGAAAGGTAAAAGGCCAACCAGAAGCTTGGCCGAGCTGATTATGATGGTGATAACCGGCTGAATCTTCCGAGCGGAAGCGATACACCCCGGCGGGGAGTCGGGGTTCCGACGCTTATGATGAACAGTATAGTAGAGCCGAGCGGATGGCCCGCTCGGCCGAAAGAATGAAACACTGCGAACAGTCCCGAGCACGCGACCAGGAAGCTCCCGAGCGGATCAGGAAGCTCCGACCGGTCGGACGTGAGGAAACCGCCGACCGGTCGGACGCTCGGCATGGAGACAAGGACAGAAACATCCTCTGACAGCAGGGCTCAGACTGTAGCAGTAAGGGGTCAGGCAAGCCCATCTGACAAGCCCATACTAAGGTATGGCACATAACACGTGTGCACCTCGGTATGAGTGCACATGCCTCTTCACAGCCCTATATAAGGGTCCTCACCCTTCGCCGGAGGTACGCTCTCTCGCATGTTGGAGCCTCATATCTACTGTCTGCTTGCCTGACTTGAGCGTCGGAGGGTCGTCGCCGGGGACCCCTCCCCGGCCCGACTTCTGTGCAGGTTCGCCGGAGGTCGATGCAGCTGGCCGAAGATAGGGGAGAGCGCCACGTGCCCAGCGTCCGTCGATTCAGCGACTCGGACAGGATCAATGATTTTTAACAGTTTTTAAAAGAATTTTTAAAATAATTTTTAAAATTTTTAAAAGTTTTTATAATAATTTTCAACAGTTTTTAAAAGAATTTTAAAAATATTTTTTAAAGTTTTAAAAGAATTTTTAAAATAATTTTAAATGAATTTTTAAAATTAATTTTTAAAAGTTGTTAAAAGAATTTTAAAATAATTTTAAAAAGTTTTTAATAGAATTTTTAAAGTTTTTAAAAGAATTTTTAAAAGTTTTTAAAAGAATTTTTAAAATGATTTTTAAAAATTTTAAAAGAATTTTTAATAGTTTTTAAAAGAATTTTTAAAATGATTTTTAAAATATTTTTTAAGTTTAATTTAATTTAAATTAAATTTTATTTAATTAATTTAATAATTTTTTTTTAATTGAGTCTTTTGTCATCTCACCCGATCTATGTTTTCAATCAGGAAATCCTATAATTTTGTGAGATGAATTAGGTTCTGTTTTAGAGTTTTGTTTAACTTTGTATTATATTCAGGTTTAGCTTTGGGCTCAATAAATAGACATTGTTTGGATAAACTTCTGGGCTATGGTGAGTCACTTGGACATCATTAGAGTAACCATACCTTCGAGGTTTTCCAAATAGTCCTATCCACTGAATTTAATACAAAACTTTGATCTAACTACTTAGGATCTATAAAGGGTAGCTTCGGTTAGTTCCACTTAGCCAAATACACCAGGTCGAAGCCATATCTTCCTAGACATGAATAGACTAAGTTTCCCTAACATACTATCATCCAAAATTTCACCAGTACCATAGGTCAAGTTAAACTTGGTCCCTTTCTAACTAGTCCTAATTAACTTGCCAGGTAGGTTAGTTTCGGTTACCCTGTCGGGTAGATTATTTTTGGAGGTGCCAGCTATTTTGGAGTCTCATCCTAAATTATTGGTCTTTTATTTTTGATTTTTAGTTCTTGGTTTATGTCTGTTCATTTTATAGTTGTAATTGACTTGGTGATATTCTAAGTCTTAGTGGGGTTTAAAATATTTAGATTTTGAATTTGTTGGTCTAGGTTTGTATTTTGGTTTTTGATTTGATTTATTTGTTTTTATATAATTTTTTTTTCTTTGGGTATGTAGTATTGGTTAAATCCTACTTGCGTGATTAAGCACGCTTTCAGAACCCAAGCTTTACTTGATTGTTTGTGTTGGGTTATTAATGATTTAATTGTTTTATTTGAACTTGACTTATAGCCAAGTCCAGTTTTGTTGTAGATTACTTTTTGATTATTTAAAATTATATCTAAATTCTTAGATCTCATTGTAAATTTTTCTAAGAGATCTTTTAATTTATTAATTTCTACTTTTAGTGATAAATTTTCCTCCTCAAGTGTTAGGTCTTGAGTTGGATTTGGATTTGTGATTTGTTCCTTGAGATTTTGATTTTCCTCAATGAGCAATTTGTTTTTTTTTTCTAATGTAATTAATTTACTATTTAAACATACAATAATTTTAAAAAACTTTCTATTCAAATTAAAGTTTACCTCTTCGGGACCTTCGGAAACGAGTACGGACTCGTGGCTTGATTCGGGTTCAGACCCGTCTTTCGATTCGTCCTCCGACTCTGCTTTGAGGGTCATCAATGCGAGGTGACTCTAGTGCTTCTGGTCTTCGGCCTCCGATTTGTCTGAGGAAGAGTCGTCCCAAGTCTCTTTGAGAGCCTTCTTCTTGGATGTCTTTGTCTTAACGCTTTTCAGTTTCGAGCACTCGTTCTTGTAGTGGCCCTTCTTGTTACATCCGAAGCAGGGCACGTTCCTCGGTTCATTTGGGGAGTTGATCTTTTGCAAGTCCTTCTTGTTGAATATTTTCTTTCTTCTGGTGAACATCTTCCTTACCAGGTTCACCAGGTACTCTTCGTCTTCAGAATCCTGGTCAGACTCATCTTCAACCTCAGGCTTATTCTTTGTTCTTTCCTTGGAGGAACCTGCAAAAAAGGCAATACTTTTCTCGGATCCAGTATTAGTCTGCTCATGTAGTTTTAATTCATAAAATAGTTCATCAAGTTTTAATTTAAATAGATTTTTTGAAATTTTGTAGGCATCCACGATAGATGCCCATAAAGTATTACGCGGAAACGCGTTCAATGCATACCTGATTAGATCGCGATTTTCCATTGGATGGCCTATCGCATGGAGTCCATTGAGGATATCTTTGATCCTAGCATGAAGCTGACTCGTCGTTTCCCCTTCCTGCATTTTAATATTAAATAATTTATTTAACAACAGATTGCGCTTCGTTACCTTGGCGTCACTTGTTCCTTCGTGAAGTTCGATCAGCTTGTCCCATAATTCTTTTGCGTCCTGATGCGGTCCAACCCGGTTCAGTTCTTCCTTCGTTAATCCACATTGTAGTGTATTTAGGGCCTTGAAGTCTGTAGAGGCCTTCTTTCTCATGTCCGGAGTCCACTGTTCCGGGTCCAGTGGATTTTCGGAGTTGTCGACTGGCGCCTTGTAGCCTCTGGTGACGCTAAACCATTGGTCGAAATCCGTCTTTAGGTAGACCTCCATCCACTTCTTCTAGTACGAAAAATTATCCCCGTTGAATAGGGGAGGATGCACTGTGCTGAAGCCTTCAAGTTGAGACATAATCAATCTGCACATAAGTAAACAAAATAGACAAGAAGTCACAAGACTTGGTCTTGGATTAGTAGTGCGGGAAAAAAATAATTTACAAACTAAATTAGTGTTGCACCAATTCAGATTGATTGCGACGAAAGAAAAGTTTCCAAAAAGGTAATAGTACCAGTTTGCGAAATTACGAAAAACTGAAAATCGAAAAAAGAAAAAAAACTAGTTTCACCCCCTGTCTGATTGGTGGTTGCACTAAATCAGAGCGGTACCTGCTCTGATACCACTTGTTGGATCGATGAGTTTCACTAGAGGGGGGTGAATAGCGATTAAAAAAATTATTCGAGAGTGAGCAGCGGGAAATAAGTAAGCCAAAGCAAACACAATGATTTACTTAGTTCGGAGCCTCTAGCGACTCCTACTCCAAGGCCCGCACGCAAGGGTGCTTTCGATGGACAATCACTACTAATTCGAACAATTATTACAAGTTAAGTACAGGAATTAATTAGCAAAAAAGGAAGCCGACAATAAGAAACGACAAAAACAAAAATAGCACTTTGTCGGAGAGCCTTCGCAGCGTCACAGGAGCACGGAAGAGTAGATCTTGAGTTGTTGTTGTGACTCCAGCCTCTACCCTCCTTATATAGGAGGTTTGGGGCGCCTGGATCCTTTTGGGCGCCCTGAATATGACGTAGCTGAGCCAACCAGGGATCTTCATGCGGCGAAGTGAGGTTTGGGGATAAAATTCACCTCCGGGTGCCTGGATCCCTTCCGGGCGTCCGGACCCTTGTTTTCCAGCGATTTCCTTTCTGCAAGAAAACGTTAGTCCGAGGTAAATATATATCCTGCAAAATAGAGTGTTACTACAGTTTATCATCAAATAAAATATTAATTAGATTCCGTCTCCTCGAGACCAGAATCTAGTCACGATCTTGACTTAGATATCCGAAATGGATCTAAGTCGGATCGACGCCTAATGTTCCCTTCCCGGGAATGCATCCTCACAGTCACTCCCCTCTAGTGACTTACCTTCACTTACCTGCCAGACGTCCGGTCAGCCCTTCGACCAGTCTAGGCTTCGTGCCAGCTATCCGGTTAGCCCGTCGACCTAGCTGAACTTCGTGCCAAACGTCCGGTCAGTCCATCGACCCGTTTGGACTTTGTGCCAGCTATCCGGTCGACCCGTCGACCTAGCTGGGCTTCGTGCCAGACATCAAGTCAGTCCGTCGACCTGTCTGGGCTTCTTCTGCACACTCGGTCAGAGTGTTATATAACAACGAAACTAACTTAACCTATTTTGTCATTTATCAAAACTTGAGTTAGACCGTTAGTGCTAACCGCACCAACAGTTTACTCAACTGAAAAAAAACCCTAGTCGTAGCTAAGTAAGAAAGTCTTAGCAGAACATGGAAAATAGGCAGGAAGTCCAGGTAGGTCAAGAGGACTTGACACTTGGCAGCGAGACTCGATAGGTCTGGAAGACCCGATATCGAGAGGAAGCCCTGGCAAGTCTATTCGATGTTAAGAAGGTAGGTTGAGATAAACAACTGGAGTGGAGTAACAAGTAGGTTGTATCTTGGGAAGGGATAAACCCTAGGTTGTTGATCCAACTGAAGAAACTAGGAGGTTTCTAAGTTGAAATCAAGATAGGTTTTACTGTCTTTTCTTACTCATACAACATTATATTACTGTGCTAATTTTGTGTTGCTGGGATATTTTTTATACTGTAGAACTAACTCTATTTACAAAATCTAAAGTGATCGGTCAACTGAATAGGAGTTTTAGTCGATCAAACCTAGATGATGTGGCAGGATTTAGATCACACAGAGCAAACTTGGAAGTCAGGCGAATCGGTCGATCAAACCCAGAGATCAGTTAACCGAACCTAAATTGGTAAAAATAGTGGTAGATTCGATCAGTTTCGGTAAAGTTAGAAAATACAGGGATGAATCAACCAATCAAGCTGATCAGTTGACCAAACATTAAATGACATTAATGACATGAAGATCAAATCTCGATAAAGGAGGGTTGGTTGATCAATCGACCGATAGGGAGATTGGTTGACCGAAAGGCTTATTTGGTTGACTGAACATGCTTAAAAGTACATCTCGATCTCCAAGCCAAAGAACAACTTCTATGCAACCTTTTGATCTTCTTTCTCTCTGTTCGTGCTACTACTACTCTATGCTTCAACTCTGTATACAAACTACGACACCAAAGAGCTACGACGATCTTAATCTTATATTTTAATTGTCGTTACATTTATTTTTAGCTTGCATAACTCCTTGTAAACTTCATTGTATAAATTACCTCTTCTCTGAAGATTTTGGAAAAAGGAATTTTAGTGGATTATCTAACAATACGATTAAGGATCGCGAGTCTTAAAGTAGGAATCAACATAGGCTCCGAACTAAGTAACCAACTGTCTCTTGTATGTTTTTTGCTATCTTATTCCGATACTTACTCTGATTTGCTTTTACGATAAAAGAAATTATTTGTAACGAGCAATATTCACCCCCTCTATTGCTATTCTGATCCTTTAATTGGTATCAAAGTCAGTCACTCTGAATTAACTTAATTATTTTTTTTAGCAATTTAAAAATATTTTCTTTTCTTTTTGTTAAAAATATTTTAATCTTATTTTTGTTATATTATCTTTTCTCCTTTATTTCGCACTGTTAATCCCAAGACATAGGTCTTGAAAATTTTCTTTGGTTATCCTTTTTTTTTGAGAATGTCAAACTCCTATCAAGAGAGCTACTGTACTGTTCGTCCTCCACTGTTCACTGGTGAAAATTTCAGCTACTAGAAGAAAAGAATGGAATGCTACCTCAAGTCTGATATTGAACTCTAGCTCACAATTCTGAAGGGATACACACCACCCATGGAGAACAGGGAACCACTAGATCTGGAAAATTGGAATCCCTAAATGGTGAAGAAAACACAAGTAAACTACAAAGCTATAAATACCCTCTAGTATGGCTTAACCATGGAGGAGCTAAATCGAGTTGGACCCCTATGAAAATGCAAAAGAACTATGAGATCTTCTGATAAAATTGCATGAGGGAACCGATGACTCCAAGGTAACAAAAAGAGATCTCTTACTTAATAATTTATTTAATATAAAATATTGCCTAGAGAAACTGCAATCCAACTGCATGCACGACTCAAAGACATCCTCAACGGGTTCCATCTAATCAAACATCAACAAGAAAACCATGACACTATAAGTCCAAGTGTGTAACCTTGGCAACGTAAGTCCATTCGACGGTGTAAGTTCAAGTGTGTAGCCTTGGCAACGTAAATCTATTCGGCGGTGTAAGTCCAAGTGTGTATCCTTGGCAACGTAAGTCCATTATTTTTAGCATGTTTATTTGCTATTATGTTTTTCCTAATTTAAACATATTGTCAAACATCAAAAAGGGAGAGATTGTTGGAGCAATCCCAATGGTCTGTGCGACCATGTGTTTTGGTATTTGGGCAAAGAGTTTAAGTTAGGTTCATCCTTGTATTTGATATGTATATTTGAGTTGTGCAAGTTTACAGGATACACATATTGTTGGATCGTGAAGTTTCGATAGAGGGGGGGGGGGTGAATATCAATTACGAAAATTCTTTCGATCAGAGTTAAACGCAGCGGAAATAGAAAAACAACACTAACATAAACCAATTTTACTTGGTTCGGAGCCTGTGTCGACTCCTACTCCAAGGTCCGCACACAAGGGTGCTTTCGGTGGGCAATCACTAGCAGTTCGAAAAATTATTACAAACTAAGTGCTGAAATGCTAATGAAAATTAAAGCGATACTGACAAGAAAATTAACCAAAGAAGAAAGAGCGCGTTGTCGGAGCTTTGTTAGCGTCGCAGGAGCGCAGAGCAGTAGAGCAAGCAGTATAAGATCTCTCTTTTTCAGTTGTGTTTGAAGCTCCCCCCTAACCCTCCTTATATATGAGGCTCGGGGCGCCCCGGATCCCTTCCGGGCGCCCTGGTGAGACGTGGCAGGTCCAACCAGCGAGCTCCACGTGGCGACGCGCGATCTGGATAAAAATCGCCTCCCGGGCGCCCCGGACCACCTTTCTCCAGAAACCAGCTTTCCTGCAAGACAAGGTTAGTCCGAGGCAAATAAATAATGTATATCCTGCAAAACAGAGTGTTAGCACAGTTTATAAGTTTGACATAAAAAGTATGACTTAGATTTCGTCTTTCGGAAACCGGAATCTAGTCATGATCTCGACTTAGAGATCCGAAATGGATCTGAGCCGGATCGACGCCTAATGTTCCTTTCCCGGGAACGCGTCCTCACAGTCACTCCCTTCCAGTGACTTACCTTTACTCACCTGCCAGATGTCCGGTCAGCCCTTCGACCCGTCTGGACTTCTCGCCAGCTATTCGGTCAGCCCGTCGACTTAGCTGGACTTCTTGCCAAGCGTCCGGTTAGCCTGTCGACCCGCTTGGACTTCTCGCCAGCTATCCGGTCAGCCTGTCGACCTAGCTGGACTTCTCGCCAAGCGTCCGGTCAGTTTGTTGACCCGCTTGGACTTCGTGCCAGACATCCGGTCAGCCCGTCGACCTGTCTGGACTTCGTCTGCACACTCGGTCAGAGTGTTAGATCACGACAAACCTAACTTAACCCGATTTGTCATTCATCAAAACCTGAGTTAGACCGTTAGTGCTAACCGCACCAACAATCTCTCCCTTTTTGATGGAATGACAACCTGGTTAAGTTAGTAAAAATATGTGAAAAAAAGTTAAGTATTTTGTTCTAGCATGAGGTTTAAGTTTAGTTTTTAATTTTGTTTTTCTAACTTAACCACCTATCCCTCCCCCTTTGACATTCAACAAACAAGAATATATTTTAAACTTAAGAATACAGAATACACAAAAAAGTATGTAGGAAACGATGTCAAGTTAACTTGGGGGAGTTTGAACATTCGAAGATTTGTTTAAAATGTTAAATTAATTTTTAAGACTAAGTTTTTAAGGTAGCTAAAGCATGTAAAACAGTCTTTTGGAAAATAGCTAAGTTTTGAAAGAGTGGCTAAGTATAAAGCATTTAAAGATTTGCAAAAGTTGATTCAAAAATGACTTTGCAAATTCATAGAGGATTTTCAAATCAGAAATTTGAAAAGCTAATTTTCTAATATAAGTATAAGTTTCAAATTTTTAGGATCAATGTGAATTTTCAAAATATGTTTCAATTTTGAAGTGTTTTTCAAACATAAGTTTTGACAATCAAAATTTTAAGGCTAAGTTTTAAATTGAAAATCAATTTCAAAACTGAGTTTTAACCGACTTTTCAAAACTGATTGAAGTTAAGTTTGAGAAAAAAAATCTGAGTTTATAAAATCTAATTGAAGAATTTAATAAGAGCTAGTTTTAAGAAAACATAAGATTTCAAAAATTAAGTTTGAAAAACTTTTCTTTTCAAGACTTAATAAGCTTGTAAAGATTTTAAATTTGAAACCAAAGACCAATTTGAATACAAAAAAAATATTATGTTTAAGGTGGAGAAAGTAATGTTGGTGTTAAGTGTTGAGTTAATCCTCCCCTAAACCTGACATCTAAAATAGCTGTCTAACCAATAAGGTACTTACTGGCTATCAGAGGATAGCAGCTTTCACTTGGTTAGTCAAGTTAAGTTCATTGTGATTAGTTAGCGGTTGACTGAACTGAATAACTTAACTTGATCAATGTATGATTTGTATTTAACGCCCAGACTCATATCGATGCACTGACATAAGCATCTTAAGTCCAGGCAATTGGCCTATACATCTCACCCCTTTCCATGTTTGTCAATCACAAGCAAAGTAGATCTAGGGTGTTGGTGAGATGGTCAAATACTAGTCCTAGGGGAACATGATTTCTAAAGGGATTTTTCTAGTCTAAGGCTAAAGTTGTTTTGAAATTCTAAAAGTAGGAAGGTTTTTTAAAAAATAAAACAATTTTGACCTAGAATTTAAAACACTTATGAATTTTGAAAGTCCTAGTCTATTAAATTAGAGTATAACCAATCAGATCTGAAAGTGAAGATCAATAGAATAATATGTATTACAAAAGCTGTAATAGGGTCATAACAGTGCCATGGGATAATCACGACTACTGAGATGATGACGGAGGTGTTCCGGAACCCAACGACCAAAGCAATGCCAGTATCTCAGTGTGACGAGTCCGGTCATCCTCTCGTAGATCTCGTCGCAGGTCGGAGATCTCCTGCCGCACATCTCGCCGTAAATCAGAGACCTCCTGTCGCACCTCTCGTCGGAAATCGGAGACCTCTCGTCGTATGTCTCGGTGAAACTCGGAGGACTCCTGCTGGAGGCTCGACATATCGCTCTCTAGCCCGGATACTCGATCGGCTAGAGTGCGAGGAGCGGGACGTGGGGCTCGCAGGAGCGGCCTCGTCAGGAAAGAGTGCGAGAAAAAACTCATCGGCGTCCTCCTGCTGTGCGTCTGGGTCAGGCCCTCACCATCTATATGAATACTAGCTAGGGAAAAGTTCCTAGATCCTATAACGTCAAACTCGGTCATATAGCGGATGTCACCTTTGGTGACATCAATGCCCAAAGAGGACATATATGCTATCAGAATGTGACAGTAGGGCATATGAACTCGCCCACTCGTCACATATCCGGCCGAGTAAATAATGGTGGAAAAGATATGCAGGCTAATGTCAATATCTAACCTATGACACAGAGCATAGAGGAGAAAGGAATGGAATGGGTGCATCATCGCGATGTTGCAAGTGCTCAGTGGTAGAATGCAAAAAGACTAAGACCCTATAAAGGGCATAGTCCTGGACTCGAAGGGTAACAGACCTAAACTGGGTCACTGTGGGTACCGCTCGCCCCTGAAAAAATACGAATAAATCGTATCAAGAGTGATATGCGAGTAGGGATCTCCAAAGGGTAGCTCCCTGGGAGGATAACACTGAAAAGGACAGGTAGACTCTCGTAACTCCAAAAACTCTCGGATGACAGTAGGGGACAATGTGATATCAGTTCCAGCTGCCCTAGTAGTATAGGTAAAGTCATCTACTTTCACTAGGTTGTTATAAAATTCTGCACACAAACTTATGTTTACTGGGCTAGTACACTCAACAAGGTTCTGAAGGTTGTAGTGGTTTATGGCCTCTATAGATGGAACGCAAGAGCGTAAAAAGAACGCTTTATCTATACATTTGGTCCTAATGGCCATGTAGATGGTTGACTCAAACTTAATCCTAAGCTCATCAGTGGGAAACCTAGGATCAACACTGGGAGTAGAGGGCCCAGCACCAGATTTAGAATGTTTCATAAACAAAATTACACTAATTAAAGAAAACAAACATGCAATAATACTCTTAAACTTTAAATAGAAGACAAGAATTTTACCGAGGAGCCATTGCTAAAATAATTTTAGAACTGACGACCTCGATTGATTCGCGACCGCGTATTAACCGTAGAACGAGAGAAAATTTTAACTTTGAATGCTTTCGTAGTAAAGCTTTGAAAAAGCTTGAACGAAAGCTTGGAGGTGTAAGGGTAGGGGGCGCCCCTGCTCCCCTATATATAGGGGAGTCCAAGCGCCCGGACCTGTTCCGGGGGCCCGGGGTTAAGTGGGGCGGGGCGCCCGGATCCCCTCCGGGCGCCCCGGGTCCATATACCAAGGGCGCCCGCCCCTGGTTTTTGACTCCGGTATTGGGTTTTTTTTTTAAAATTTAAGTTTTAAAATAAATGTTTAAGAAAAATTAAGTTTTAATTTTTTTAAAAAAAATTTAAGTTAAAAAAAATTAAGTTTTAATTTTTAAAATAAATTTTTAAGTTAAAAAAAATAAGGTTTAATTTTAAAAATAAAATTTTTAAGTAAAATTTTTTTTTAAGTTTTAATTTTTAAAATAATTTTTTAAGTTTTAATTTAAAATAAATTTTTAAGTAAAAAAAATTAAGTTTTAATAAAAAATAAAGTTTTAATTTAAAATAATTTTTTTTAAAAAATTAAGTTTTAATTTTAAAATAAATTTTTAAGTTAAAAAAATAAGTTTTAATTTTTAAAATAAATTTTTAAGTTTAAAAAATTTTAAGTTAAAAAAAAATTAAGTTTTAATTTTTAAAATAAATTTTTAAGTTAAAAAAAAATTGTAAGTTAAAACAATTAAGTTTTAATTTTTAAAATAAATTTTTAAGTAAAAAAAATTTTAAGTTTTAATTTTTAAAATAAATTTTTAAGTTAAATTTTTTTTAAGTTTTAATTTTAAAATAAATTTTTAAGTAAAAAAAATTAAGTTTTAATAAAAAAATTAAGTTTTAATTTAAAATAAATTTTTTTAAAAAAATTAAGTTTTAATTTTAAAATAAATTTTTAATTTTAAAAAATAAGTTTTAATTTTTAAAATAAATTTTTAAGTTTAAAAAATTTTAAGTTAAAAAAAATTAAGTTTTGATTTTTAAAATAAATTTTTAAGTTAAAAAAATTTTAAGTTAAAAAAATTAAGTTTTAATTTTTAAAATAAATTTTTAAGTAAAAAATAATTTAAGTTAAAAAAAATTAAGTTTTAATTTTTAAAATAAATTTTTAAGTAAAAAAAATTTTAAGTTTTAATTTTTAATTTAGTTTTAATTTAATTTTAATTTAATTTTAAATGTTCTTTGTCATCTCACCCTATCTATGTTTTCAATCAGGGAATCCTATAATTTTGTGAGATGAATTAGATTCAATTTTGGAGTTTGTTTTTAACTTGTGTTAGATTCAGGTTTAGCTTTGGGTTCAACAAATAGACGTTCTCTGGATAAACTTCTGGGCTATGGTGAGTTACTCGGACATCATTAAAGTAACCATGCCTTTGAGGTTTTCCAAATAGTCCTATCCACTGGACTTAGTACAAAACCTTGGTCTAACTGGTTAGGATTCATAAATGGTAGCTTCGATCAGTTCCACTTAGCCAAATGCACCAGGTCGAAGCCATATCTTCCTAGACATGCATAGACTAAGCTTCCCTAATGTACTATCATCCAATATTTCACCAGTACCATTTTTCAAGTTAAACTTGAACCCTTTTTAACTAATTCTAATTACCCTGTCGGGTAGGTTGGTTAGGGTTACCCTGCCGAGTAGGTTAGTTTTGGAGGTGCCAGCTATTCTGGAGCCTCCCCCTGAATTAATGACCATTTAATTTAACTTTGTTCTTGGTTTATGTCTGTTTCTTTTATAATTAAATTTTACTTGATGATAGTTTACATTTTGTTGAGTTTTAATATGTTTAGATTTTAAACCTTTTGGTTCAGGTTTGTATTCTGGTTTTTTATTTGGTTTATTTGACTTTATATAATATATTTTATCTTTAGGGATGTAATATTGATTAAGTCCTACTTGCGTGATTAAACACGCTTTCGAAACCCAAGCTTGTTTTGTTGATTTGTGTTGAGTTATTAATGACTTGAATGTTTTATTTGAGCTTGACTTATAGCCAAGTCCGGCTTTATTATAAATTGCTTTTTGATTATTTAATATTAAATCTAAGTTTTTGGATCTTGTTGTGAATTTTTCTAACATTTCTTTTAAATTATTAATTTCATTTTTTAGTAACAAATTCTCCTCCTCAAGTGTTAGATCTTGAGTTGGATTTGAATTTTTTATTTGTTCCTTGAGATTTTGATTTTCTTCAAAGAGCAACTCATTTTCTTTTTCTATTTTAACTAATTTACTGTTTAAGCAAGAAATAATTTTGAAAAATTTCTTATTTAAATTTTGGTATACCTCTTCAGGACCTTCGGAAACGAGTATGGACTCGTGGCTCGATTCGGGTTCGGACCCGTCTTCCAATTCTTCCTTCGATTCTTCTTCGCGGGCCATCAGTGCGAGGTAACTCTTGTTCTTCTGTTCTTCAGCTTCCGATTCATCCGACGAAGTGTCGTCCCACGTTGCTTTAAGGGCCTTCTTTTTGGTCGTCCTTGGTTTCTCATTTTTCAATTTTGGACACTCGTTCTTGTAGTGGCCCTTTTTGTTGCATCCAAAGCATGTCACACTCCTCGGGTTGGTTGGAGAGTTGATCTTCTGAAGATCCTTTTTGGTGAAGCTCCTTTTTCTCCTGGTGAACATTTTCCTTACCAAGTTCACCAGGTGCTCTTCATCTTCAGAGTTCTGATTAGAGTTGTCTTTAGGTTCAGACTTGTTTTTTATCTTCTCCTTGGAGGAACCTGCAAACAAAGCTACACCCTTCTCGGCCCCGACGTTAGTTTGTTCGTGTAGTTCTAATTCACAAAACAACTCGTCTAATTTAAGTTAGATAAGTTTTTAGAAATTTTGTAGGCATCCACAATAGATGCCCACAAACTATTACGTGGAAACGCATTCAGTGCATACCTTATTAAGTCCCGGTTCTCCATTTGGTGGCCTATTGCGTGGAGCTCGTTGAGGATGTCCTTGATCCTCGCGTGCAGCTGACTTGCAGTTTCCCCTTCCTGTATTTTTATATTAAATATTTTATTTAAGAGTAAGTCCCTTTTTGCTACCTTAGCGTCGCTGGTTCCTTCGTGCAGCTCGATCAGTTTGTCCCACAGCTCATTGGCGTTCTTATGTGGTTCGACCCGGTTTAGTTCTTCTCTAGTAAATCCACACTATAGGGTGTTGATTGCCTTGTTCTCTGTTGATGCTTTCTTTTTTAGGTCTGATGTCCAATCTTCTGGATCCAGTAGATTCCCGAAACTGTCTACTGGAATTTTGTAGGGTCTGGTGACGCTCATCCACTGGTCGAAGTCTGTCTTGAGATACACTTCCATTCGCTTCTTCCAGTATGGGAAATCACCCCCATTGAAAAGGGGAGGTCGTACTGTGCTGAAGCCTTCAAGCTGAGACATTTTAATCTCTGCACATAATCAAACAAATAGACAGGCAAATTCCTAAGACTTGGTCTTGGATTAGCAGTGCGGGAAGAATTAAAAGATAATAAAGGAACTAAATTGGTGTTGCACCAATTTAGATTTAATTGCAACGAGAAAACTTTCCAAAAAGATAATAGTATCAGTTTGGAATTAAACGTAAGACTGAAAGCGAAAGAAAAAAAACAAAATAAAATTCCTCCCCCCTTGTCTGATTGGTGGTTGCACCAAATCAGAGCGGTACCTGCTCTGATACCACTTGTTGGATTGTGAAGTTTCGATAGAGGGGGGGGGGGGGTGAATATCGATTACAAAAATTCTTTCGATCAGAGTTAAACGCAGCGGAAATAGAAAAACAACACTAACACAAACCAATTTTACTTGGTTCGGAGCCTGTGTCGACTCCTACTCCAAGGCCCGCACACAAGGGTGCTTTCGGTGGGCAATCACTAGCAGTTCAAAAAATTATTACAAACTAAGTGCTGAAATGCTAATGAAAATTAAAGCGATACCGACAAGAAAATTAACCAAAGAAGAAAGAGCGCGTTGTCGGAGCTTTGTTAGCGTCGCAGGAGCGCAGAGCAGTAGAGCAAGCAGTATAAGATCTCTCTTTTTCAGTTGTGTTTGAAGCTCCCCCCTGACCCTCCTTTTATATGAGGCTCGGGGCGCCCCAGATCCCTTTCGGGCGCCCTGGTGAGACGTGGCAGGTCCAACCAGCGAGTTCCACGTGGCGACGCACGATCTGGATAAAAATCGCCTCCCGGGCGCCCGGATCCCTTCCAGGCGCCCGGACCTCCGGGCGCTCGGACCTCCGGGTGCCCGGACCACCTTTCTCCAGAAACTAGCTTTCCTGCAAGACAAGGTTAGTCCGAGGCAAATAAATAATGTATATCCTGCAAAACAGAGTGTTAGCATAGTTTATAAGTTTGACATAAAAAGTATGACTTAGATTCCGTCTTTCCGAGACCGGAATCTAGTCACGATCTCGACTTAGAGATCCGAAATGGATCTAAGCTGGATCGACGCCTAATGTTCCCTTCCCGGGAACGCGTCCTCACAGTCACTCCCTTCCAGTGACTTACCTTTACTCACCTGTCAGACGTCCGGTCAGCCCTTCGATCCGTCTGGACTTCTCGCCAGCTATCCGGTCAGTCCGTCGACCTAGCTGGACTTCTCGCCAAGCGTCCGGTCAGCCCGTCGACCCGCTTGGACTTCTCGCCAGCTATCCGGTCAGGCCGTCGACCTAGCTGGACTTCTCGCCAAGCGTCCGATCAGTCCGTCGACCCGCTTGGACTTCGTGCCAAACATCCGGTCAGCCCGTCGATCTGTCTGGACTTCGTCTGCACACTCGGTCAGAGTGTTCGATCACGACAAACCTAACTTAACCCGATTTGTCATTCATCAAAACCTGAGTTAGACCGTTAGTGCTAACCGCACCAATACATATAACTCAGGTTAATGGATTTGGGTGGTCTAGTGAAGGATGGAGCATCCGAGGGACCGTGGACAAGGCATCAAGGACAAGGGCCGAGGGAAGCGACTTCAAGGCATGCGCGAAGGATGACATTGGGACGAGCTGTGGGCTTGGGTGCATCCGAGGGATGAGAGCCAAAGGAAGTAGGCTAGAAGACAAGGGGTCAAGGCTGCAACGAAGAGTCAAGTGAGTCATAAGGGTGAGGGTCCGAGTGCTGAGAGACTGTACTCGGGGTACCAGCCGACTGATGGAAATGACAGTCGACTAGTATAGTCGACTGGGCAGTCGACTGGGAGTGAACAAAATACTTTTGTTCGCTCGACCAATGTAGAGCAGTCGACTGGTACTTTCACCAGTCAACTGGTATTGAGCCGTTGGATTGTAACGGTCGAATCTCCACATAGGGCAGTAGACTAGCACATTCACCATTCGATTGGTAGGCGGAGATTTCCAACCCGTGGCCTATATAACCAAGTCTTGGAAGCTTGGTTAAGGTTGACGAAATTAGTGATGATTAACCCTAATTAGTAGTCAACAAGTGCTTAAGAGTTCTTTGTAATCCAAGAGGTCTTAGTGAGTGTTGTGGTGAGGTTTCTCCACCCACAAGGAGACTTGAGCTAGCCGGAGTTTGCTGGGGACTAATCCACCGACGGATTGAGGGATCGTACACCTCATGGACAGTTGTGGAATAGGAGCAAGTTATCTCCGAACAACATAAATGAGCCTGTTAGCGGGTTGCATTTATCTTCTTATCTTTAGATTAGCTTTTGTATTTGTTTTTGTATTATTCCGTTGTGCAACTAATGAATACTTAGGAAGCAATCGAGTTGGGGGCGCTGTCTATTCAACCCCCCTTCTAGCCGGCCACACACTAGATCCCCAACACAAATAAGCTCGCGCGAAAGAAGAGAAAATAAAAAAAAAAAAAAAAAAATCAAGTTTAGGCCACGTTAGATGACCATGTCTGTTGTCGCCCACGATCACCCATATAAGGGTGTGTGTGTATATATATATATATACCCTAAGGATCTTATCACACACACACACCGTTCAAACCTCAAATATTTTCCGATTTAAAAAATTTTGTATGTTTAATAAGATAATCCAATCCCTAAACACTAAAGGCAAAATCTTATTAGCATAACCGGGAGCCTAAAAAACAATTATGTCATCGTAGTCGAGTTTCGCAGGAACTCGTTCACAGCATGTCATAATATTACACACACACACACACACACACACACACACACACACACACACACACACACAAAAGAATGTTACTCTGCACACCCTTAGCTGAGCGATTGTGGACGACATCTCACGTGGGCAATCTGATGTGACCAAAATCTATTTTTTTAATCTCTCTCTCATCTGTATGCAACAACTTTTCTCTCTTTCTCTCTTAAATTAAAATAAAATTATCTCTTTTCTCTCCTTTGATTACATGTAACAATAACTGTGATGCTAATTTTTAAAAATTAGCACCAAGGTGTTGCTAGTATTTAAAAACTAGCATCCAACACCGTCTTGGTGTTGGGTGCTAGTTTTTAAATACCAGCACCCAACACCACTTTGGTGTTGGAAAACTAACACCAAGGTAGTGCTGGTTTTTATAAAGATGGTGCTTGTTTGTAAAAATTAGCACCACTTTGGTGCTGATTTACAAGCACCAAAGTGGTGTTGGGTGTAGGTTTTAGGGTTTAGGATTTAAGGTATTGGTTTTATTTCTATTGTTTTTAAAAAATTAGCACAAAGGTGGCGTTGACACCAAACCAACACCATCTACCTTAGTGCTAGTTTTACGAACCAGCACCACCTTGGTGCTAGTTTTATAAACTAGCACCAAGTTGGTGTTGGGTGCTAATTTTAAGGTTTATGGTGCTAATTTTTACAAATCAACACCATCTTAATACTGATTTGTAGAAATCAACACCACCTTCATTTGATTTTTAAATATCAATACCAATGTAGTGTTATCACCACCTTAGTGCTGGTTTGTAGAAACCAACACTAAGGTGGATGGTGTTGGTTTGGTAGCGCCAACACACAGCGATTGTTGCATCTAATCAAAGGAGAGAGAAGAGAATTGTTGCATGCAGATGAGAGAGAGATTAAAAGAAATTAGGTTTTGGTCACATTAGGTGCCCACGTCAGATGTAGCCTATGGTTGCTCACATATGGATGTACATACTATCATTTTTCTCTCTCTCTCTCTCCCTCTCTCTCTCTCTCTCTCACACACACACATATCTTGCACACCCACTATGGGCAACTTTGACGAGTCGAGGCGCTCGGAAGTGAGTCACAGCGCCTAGAAATGATCTAGGGGCCCCAATTCATCAGAGTCACCCACAATAGGTGTGCACCGTGGGTGTGTAGGATAGCACAACTCATATATATACGAGAATGTTATGACGCGCCCCCCTTCGTACCTGGTATATAATGCGCCGTGAGGGGGGCGGAGCAACCACTTGGAGGGGCACACCCCCTATTGCCACGTCGGTCGCCCCCTCAAGCACACAATGGAGGTGCTAAAAAAATTACACTCGATGCTCACGAAATAAGGGTGCGACATATCAAAATTCTATATATAGAGAATTGTGATTGTTGGTGCAATCAACCTCCAGGGCTTCAATGTTTGATAATATTCCAATGTTAGGTCAGATTGACCAAGGGTTAGTACAAACAAGATTTGATATTTAGAAGAGAGAAGTTTAGTTAGGACCAGATGACTAATAAGAAAAAGTCCTAATTAGAGGTTAGACAGATGAGAAGTCTACTGATTAACTAGTGTTGGTTAGAAAGATTGAATAAGGAAGTCCTAGTCGAAGGAATTAGATAGGAAGTCTTAGTAGATCGAGGACATTGTGCAGGAAGTCCTAGGGATCGAGGATACTAGACAGGAAGTCTAGATAGATCGAGGATTGTAGGTCTAGCGGAAAGTTCCGAGGGTCGAGATCAAGATGAGCAAAAGTTCAAGTGGACTAGAGGCTTGACAAGGTGAAATCCAAAGTAGTAGATTTTATGTGGTAAAGTTTTGGAGGAATTTATCCTGAGCTAAAGGTAAACCTAGTAAGTTAGGTAGACTTACAAGATTAGGTTAGGTTGTTTGCTTGTATTTTTTATAGTTGTTTTGCGAGAACTTGGAGCTAGAAGCAAAATAGAGAGCAAACAGATACAATCGGACGTTGCTAGACCAAGTTTGGGGGTGTATCGAACTTGACTCAGGTTGAACCAAATTCAAACTGATTCGGTCAACTGAACTAGGGGTTTGGTAGGCCAAGCCTAAGGATCGATAGATTGATTGGGTTCGATTGACTGAGTTTGCATTCGATTTCGGACTTAAATCAATGACTTAGCTTAGTTCAGTAGATCAAAAAATCGGTCTGGTCGACCGACTGAGTTAGGTTGACTAGATTGTTGAGTTGTCAGGGATGTTGACATGATAGGTTGACATGGAAGGTAATGTGAAAAAATATTAGGTTCAACTTTATGATGTAAATGATGATAAAGATAAGCCAGATGATGTGAATGAAGATAGGCTTGATCTAGATATGTCTTGATCTAGATAAGAGTTGATCTAGATTATGATCTAATACAACTCAATAAATGGAGACGAAGGCTCTACATTCTAGAACAATAATTCTCTACTCTTCAAATCTTTGACTCTGTGCTCAAAAGATGACAAGGCTCTACTCGTGCGATCGGGAAAGCGCCAAGAAAAGTGCTTGGCACATAGGACTTCTGAATTGATCAGCAACTAAGTTTGTTTGTATTCACAAGTTGTACTTTATTTCATTCTATTTGTGCTTGTTTTATTAATTTGTATTAAGTGGTTTCTTCGCCTCTGGAAAAGTTTTGGAAAGGATAATATCTAGTGGGCGGGTGGGTGCTTTTCTTACTTAGGCTTTGGACATATTGACCATGAGGGTTGGGAACCAAGTAAATACTTGCATCTCTTTTCGTTCTTTATTGTTTTTATTATATTCCGCTACGACTAATTCTGATAGATTGAACAAATGATGAAACAAAAAGAAAGAAGATGAATTGATAATCACCCCCTTTATTGATTGTACAGATAATACAATTGGTATCAGAGCAGGAGGCTCTGATCAGACTAATCGTTGAAGGAGCAAGCAAACCCAAAGATTGAAGGGGAGAAGATCCAAAGGTATAATAGATTTGATTATGGGTCTTAAATTTCGTATAAGATGTTTAAGTGCAGGGAGAGAGGGCACTATGAAAATAAGTGTCCTAGTCGTAAGATTCGGACGGCACCATCGATGACAAAATAGGAATCGATACTAGGAGCCCGAAGAAGCAAAGCACACACTAAGTGCTTGAAGTTTAGACATTGCAAGAAGAAATGCCCATAAAAGAAGATGAAAAAAAACCTACTAAATTAGGGGTTGTGAAAAAGATAAGTACAATTATTTATGAAAATATCCCTAGAATTTGACATGATAAAGTAGTATTTTTTTTTTAATAAATTAGATAATGTTTTGCTTGATAAATTATATGTGAAAATTTTGAATAATCATGATAATTTGAAATTAAACTTAAAAAATTCAAATATTAAATTTGAAAAGTCAAATAATAAATCTGAAATTTTAAATAATCATTCTGAATGGTCAAATAATAAATCTAAAATTCAAATAATAAATTTATATATTCGAATAATAAATCTGAAAATTTAAATAATTATAAAATTTTAAATTTAAATAAATTTGAAAATTTAAATAATTATTAATAACTTTAATCTAGAAAATGACCAAGTTAATATAGATCAAGATAAAAATAATCATAATCTTAATAAGACTTTTAATTTATTTGATTAAGACAAATCTAATTTGGAGAAATCAAATATAATAAATTCAAATTTAATTAATAATTCAAATAATGATAAATCTCAAAATAAATAATTCAAATTTAGATAATTCAATTAAGTTTAATAATCAAGATAAATCTGACCACTTAAATTTTGACCTTAAAAATTTTAATAACTTGAAATTTAATAAAAAATTAATTATTCAATATAATCCTAAAAATAATTTGATTAATGCAAATCCTAAAAACTTAAATACTAAAAATTTAAAATTAAATTCTGAAAACCTAAAAAATAAATTTACAAATCTTAATAATATTTATCCAAATATAAATAATAAAAATTATAAACTAAATATTAAAATTAATTATAATAGAGTACCATTTAATTATGAAACAATAAATAATTCTAAATCATCAAAATTAAATTCAAAAAATTCTAAATTAAATATCAAAAATCAAGAAAATAAATCTATAAATTTTAACAAGTTAAATCTAAAATTAAAAATTATCATCAAGTGCCGTAAAACAATGAATTCAAAAATTAAGTCCAAAAAATTGAAAATAAATCCAAAAAATTTGAAATTAATTAACATAATTAAACAAAAATAAATTTACAAATTTTAATAAGTCAAATCCAAATTTAAAATATACAAAATTAAATTATTATAATAATGTACCTTATAATTATGGAACTTATTATTAAAATTCTACCCAATAAAATAATAAAATTAATAAAAATTAAAATATGTCAAAATGAGTTTACGAACTGGTCATCGAGTAGTGTATAGACCTGGTTTCTAGAAAACATGCTGATCTAAACCAAAATTTGGTTTGCACAAGACTTTCATTTGAAATTGACTATAAACTGTATTTTGTTTCTTGATCCTAATTCGATTGCATGAAAACTGAAGTAACATGCTTTTGCTAGTTACTCACAGATTCATCCACTTTTATTGTTAACAGGCAGAGGAGGCAAACATTACAGTCAAATTTCTTCATCCTGGTCTGATTAATGAGTACGCTTCTTAAATCTTAAAATAAGTAATGTTAATTTGAGCCCAAAAAGGGAAATGGTTGATGTCAAAATCAGTCACATTAATATTTTGGAAGTGTTTGTGTTTGTATGAGTGTTTATATTTTTTATTTACATGTTGTGGATGAATGTACCTCAAGTTTGTCAGGCTAATTACTCATCACTGTCTTTTATATAGCAATATAGCTAAACTAATTTGCACCTTAGTTCAACCCTAGTTTTATTTAAAGAATTCCATCTAAAATCTTAATAAATTTCTAAACAAGTCAAGAAATGAGATGATAATAGATTTGTATGGATAATTACAGGGAGCAATAACTACATGCAATGAGGAGGATACGAGTAATCATGTCAAAAACGAAGAACTAATAAGAAAACTTTGGGATTTAAATGAAAAGATGATTAAAACTAATGAGTAAAGAATATTCAAGACAAGAGGATAAATGTCATCTACCAAAATCTTTTAAGTTCGTGCAATAAAATATAGTCGAGAGTAGTAGTTTTGAATATTTCTTAATTAAAATTTCTTTGTCTGTGAATAAATATACTTATTATAAAAGTTTAAGGATCATAATTTATATACTTATATTGGTTGTTTATTTAATAATATGTTGTTTATTGAAGTATGTTTGATTTTCATTCGTTTTCTATTTGTCTTTAGTATTAAAAGATAATAGTTTAAAATATTATAAAACCATTGTCTTTTCATTCAAAGATAACGATTTAAAAAAATCGTTGTCATTTAACACACTTTTAACAAAAGTGCTCATTATAACGGTTTTTAAATAACAAAGACAACGGATTGTATCCGTTGTATATGAGCATTTTTATTATAGATACCTTCCTTATGTGTTAGTCACTGCTTCAAAGGTTAGTAGTCACTCGTGATTTACCTTCTCCATGTTGACAGAGGCGCTGAGGATGAACGTATTCACCTTTTGCCACAAAAATAATATATATATATATATATATATATATATATATATATATATATATATATATATATATATATATATATATATATATATATATATATATATATATATATATATATATATATATATATATATATATATATATGATCCGGTAAAATCCGGAACCCCATAAGGAGGTCAAGCGTGGAGGTCAACAGTCAAAGGGGACTCGACGAGAAAGGGAAATCTGGTAGTAAAAGGCACCCTGGTAGGGACCAGGGGTCCGATGCTCAAATAAAGCAGTGCGTAATAACCGAGCGGAAGGAGGTGCCGCCCGGACGGCGCAAAGAATCAAGGCCGTCCGGACGACGTTCATCGCCCGCTCGGCGGACCAGGCACCCCAGTCAGACGGTGGGTAAAAGACGGGGACATCTTCTGACAGCCGTCAAGTCGTATGGCTGTGCCATACTTCTAGTCTGACAACGGGTGGTCCTGTCGTCCCATCAAAGAACATGCTCGGACTGTGGCAGCATGGTGTCAGGCAAGCTCTCTGACAAGTGCATACCGTGGTATGGGTTGCTGACACGTACGCACCTCTGTGGGCGTGCATCAATTCCTTCTCCGTCTTATATAAAGAGGCTATTACTTCGCCGAAGGTACGCAAAATACGAATTTGGCAGCCACTTTCTCCACCACTTATCTGACTTGAGCGTCGGAGGACCGTCGCCGGGACACCCCTCCCGGCTCGGTTTTGTTGCAGGTTCGCCGGAGCACTCGAGGATCCAGCAGAGAGCGCCGCGTGCCCAGTGTCCACTGACTCTTGATTCGGACAGGATCAAATTGGCGCCGTCTGTGGGAACGCTCCTGCATCCGATCGGAGACAATGGACGAGGCTGGACGACAACACACGGTGACGCTTTCAACAGAAGAACTCGAGGCTCTGGTCGAGATGAGGGCCGCCAAACTCATGGAGCAAAAACAAAAAGCATCCGCCGAGCGAGCGGAGCAACAAGCAACATCTGCGTCTGGTGGCCGAGCGGAAGCACCTCCAACCACCGTCGCATTCCATCGGGCCTTATTTCGCACCCCTGAAGCCATACCAGCCCGAAGAGATAGAGGATCTTCCTCAGATGAAATGCCAAGGCGGGATGACAGGAAGGGGAAAGCTCCCCGAGCGGACTCCTCCCCCGAGCGGATCAATCGCCAATTTTCGGAGGTTATCCTACGAGACCCTCTGCCCAAGCACTACGTGCCTCCGACGATCGGCGAATACAATGGAACAACGGACCCGGATGATCATCTGGGTAAGTTCGATAATACAGCCACGCTCCATCAGTACATAGATGGAGTAAAGTGTAGAGTTTTCCTTACCACCCTCTCGGGATCGGCTCAACGGTGGTTTCGAAGGTTGCCGGACGGATCCATCACGAGTTTCAAGGAATTCCGAACGGCCTTCCTCCACCACTTCGCCAGTAGTCGGCGTTATCAAAAGACAAGTGTCAGCTTATTCGCCATCAAGCAAGAGCCGAGAGAATCGCTTCGAGGCTATATTCAGCGATTCAACCAAGTGGCGATGGATATCCCAACGGCCACATCGGAGACAATGATGAATGCCTTCACGCAAGGCCTTGTGGATGGGGACTTCTTCCGGTCGCTCATCCGAAAGCCGCCCCGAGATTATGATCACATGCTACATCGGGCCAACGAATATATAAATGTGGAAGAAGCGCAAGCCGCTCGGAAAAAGGAAACTCCAGCCGAGCGGAAACAGCACACCGCTCAACAGCCACCCAGAGGACCGAGGGCCGAAGCAATTCGATCCCCTCACGTCAGATCGCACGTACAAGAAGTGGCTGCCGCTCGGCCCAAGCCAAAGAAGAGGTGGACCCCTATGTTCTGCAAATTCCACCAGACGGATACGCACAACACGAGGGATTGCCGAAGCCTTCCCTTTGTGTCCAATCCTGTTCCCAGGAAAGCCGAACGACGGTCGCCTCCCATCGACAGGAGACGTAGGACTCATGAAGCTGACCGGACCCGCACCGAGGGGCGACACCAGCAGACACCCGATCGGCACCGATCCCCGAGGCAGGAGAATCGCCGGGCGTCCAGAGAACGGTCACGACCGTCCGCTCGGGAGGAGGAAAATAGGAGCAATACTTCCCGGGGCGAGATCAACGTTATTGCTGGTGGGCCGACCGGAGGAGATTCCAACCGAGCCAGAAAGGCGGGCGTCCGTCAGCTGCAGATCCACGCGGTCGGCTGCAGCCAAGAGCGGGCAAGTGGGCCGGAAATCACTTTCGGACCCGGGGACTTAGAAGGAGTTGAAGTGCCCCACGACGACGCGCTGCTCATTAAAGCGGTAATAGCAAATTACACCATTCACCGCATATTTGTTGACACAGGGAGCTCGGTCAACATCATATTCAAGAAGGCGTTCGATCAGCTGCAAATTGATCGAGCCGAGCTGCTGCCCATGACAACCCCGCTCTACGGGTTTACGGGCAACGAAGTTCAGCCGGTCGGACAAATCCGGCTGGCCACCTCGCTGGGAGAAGAGCCGCTCAGGAGGACCAGGACAGTAAACTTCGTGGTGGTCGACTCTCCCTCATCCTACAACGTCATTTTGGGACGACCGGCGCTCGGCGAATTCCGAGCGGTTGTCTCAACCTTCCACCAGAAGATAAAGTTCCCCGTGGAGGACAAAGTAGGAGAAGTGCGAGGAGATCAGCTAGCAGCTCGGTGGTGCTATATAGAGATGATCCGAGCAGAAGCTTGTTCCGCTCGGAAGGCGCCCCGAATTGAGGTACACGCCATAACCGAGAAACCTCCTGCTTTAATTTATGATGAAAAGGAGGAAGTCCAGATCCATCCGACCCGATCGGAGGCCACGACTTTTATCGCCTCTGATCTGGGGAAAGAACAGAAGGAGAAGCTGATTCAATGCCTCCAACGAAATCATGATGTCTTCGTTTGGTCGACACATGAGTTACCTGGAATTTCGCCGAGCCTAGCGCAGCATGAATTGCATGTCCGACCGGACGCTCGGCCAGTGAAGCAGAGAAAAAGGGACTTCAGCGCCGAGCAGAATGCCATTATCCGGGCGGAGGTGGAAAAACTTCTGAAGGCCGGCCACATACGCGAGGTGCAGTACCCGAGCTGGCTGGCCAACGTAGTCTTGGTCTCCAAGCCGGGCGGCAAGTGGAGGGTCTGCATCGACTTTCGAGATTTAAACAAGGCATGCCCCAAGGATTTTTATCCTCTGCCCCGGATAGATCAGTTGGTGGACTCCACGGCCGGCTGCGAACTAATTTGCATGCTTGACGCTTACCAAGGATATCATCAAGTACCGCTCGCCCAAGAAGACCAAGAAAAAGTAAGCTTCGTAACGGCTGACGGCACATATTGTTACAATGTGATGCCGTTCGGATTGAAGAATGCCGGAGCCACCTATCAACGCTTGATGAACAAGGTGTTCAAGGAGCAGATTGGGCGGAATCTGGAAGTTTATGTGGACGACATTCTTATCAAATCCGTCCGAGCGGCCGATCTTTTCAAGGATATGGAAGAAACCTTCCGAACGCTGCGCAAATATGGAGTCAAACTAAATCCCCAAAAGTGCCTGTTCGGAGCCAAAGGAGGGCGTTTCTTGGGGTATATAGTGACCGAGCGGGGAATTGAAGCAAATCCCAGCAAGATTAAAGCACTGCAAGACATGCCGCCCCCAAGAAATACAAGAGAAGTGCAAAGGTTGACCGGTCGGATAACCGCTCTATCGAGATTCATCTCCAGAACCGCCGACCGGAGCCTGCCATTCTTCAAGATCCTGCGCAAGGCTACTAAATTCCAGTGGGATGAAGAATGTGACCGAGCATTTGAAGAGTTGAAGACATATCTTAATTCTCTACCAGTGTTAGCCAAGCCGATCGGGGGTGAGTCACTTTATATGTATCTGTCGTCAACTGAGCATGCTGTAGGCTCAGCACTTGTGAGGGCGAACGGCGAAGATCAGCCGGTGTATTTTCTAAGCCACATTTTAAAAGATGCTGAATCTCGTTACACTGGGCTCGAGAAGTTGGCCTTTGCTTTAATTCTAGCCGCTCGGCGCCTGCGACCGTATTTCTTGGCTCATACCATTATTGTCCGGACGAACAGTCCACTTGGAAGAGTGCTGTTGAATCCAGAAGCGTCCGGACGGCTTATCAAGTGGACGACAGAATTAAGTGAATTTGACATCCAATATCAGCCCCGCTCGACGATTAAAGCCCAATCCTTGGCTGATTTTGTGACCGAAGTGCAAAGGCCAGAGCCGGAAGCTATGTGGAGAATATATGTGGATGGATCCTCCGCTCGGCTTGGAAGTGGGATCGGAATATTACTACTCTCACCTCAGGAAGAAAAGATGCACCTATCCGTCCGGCTAGATTACAAAGCTACTAACAATGAAGCAGAGTATGAGGCCCTCATAGCCGGATTGCATGCAGCACGGCATGTGGGAGCAGGTCGGGTGACACTCTATTCTGATTCACAGTTGGCCGCTCAGCAACTTTCCGGCACCTTTGAAATCAACTGTATTCGGCTCAAACTCTACGCTGAGGCCTTTGAAAAGCTCAAAGCTACTTTCCGAGAGGTGCTTATTTAGAAGATCCCCCGAACGGAGAACCAGGCTGCCGATGAGTTAGCCAAACTAGCGAGCTCAATAACGCCGGTCGCCATTCAGCAACCAATTGAAAAAACGCTGCTGGTGGCGCATGTCGACCGGATGCAAGGCCTCGCATTTCCAAGTGACTCGAGGACACCTATTATAGAATTCCTCCGTTCGGGCACCACACCATCCGATGAATATGCAGCCCGGCTCCTCAGAAGAAGAGCCGGTCGGTTCACACTCATCGGAGATCAGCTTTAAAAGAAAGCTTTCTCGCGCCCTTTGCTGAAATGTGTAAGCTCGGAGGACTCAGCTTACATCCTCCAGGAAGTACATCAAGGATCATGCGGGGGTCATCCGGGCGGACGCTCATTGGCCAAGAAGATTCTCTTGGCCGGATACTTTTGGCCAACTTTACAAACAGATGCCGCTCGATCTACATGCCTTTCATGCCAGAAGTATCACAACTTCTCCCACCGACCGGCAGAGGAGATGAAGGCATCAACCATCTCATGTCCGTTCGATCAATGGGGAATGGATATTGTGGGTCCATTTCCGATGGCGACCGGGCAGAGGAAATTTTTACTAGTGGCGGTAGACTATTTCTCCAAGTGGGTCGAGGCCGAGCCGCTGGCAAAGATCACTGAACAAATGGTTAAAAAATTCATCTGGCAACACATCATTTGTCGGTTCGGCATCCCTCGCCGACTAGTGTCCGACAACGGGCGGCAGTTCACAGGGAAGATGTTAGAGGATTGGTGCAAAAGCTACGGCATTGAGCAACATTTCACGTCCGTGGCCTATCCTCAGAGCAACGGTCAAGCTGAAGTCGCCAACCGGGAAATTCTTCGTATTCTGCGCGCTCGGCTCGACCATTTGGGAGGGAGTTGGCCGGATGAAGTGCCGAGCGTCTTGTGGGCCATCCGAACGACGCCAAAAGAAGGGACGGGAGTCACACCGTTCCATTTGGTATATGGCGGTGAGGCTGTCATACCGGTCGAAGTCGGCGTTGAGTCAGCCAGGATCCAGAGCTATGATGATGACAACGCCGAACGAAGAAACATGGAGCTGGACTTGGTAGAAGAGGAGAGGGCAAAGGCGTCCGTTCGGCTGATGGCATACCGTCAGCGGATGAAGCAAAACTACAACCGGCGCGTAATTCCCAGATCGTTCCAAGTCGGCGATCTTGTCTGGAAGAAAGTCAAGCCGGTCGGCGACGTCGGCAAGCTTGAAGCTCCATGGGCAGGCCCTTTCAAAATCATCGAAAAGCTCCGCTCGGGCGCGTATTATCTGGAGGATGAGGACGGACGGCAGCTAGATAGGCCGTGGAGCGCGAACCACCTCCAGCCTTACCGGGCGGGGTGAAAGGTGTATCACTGTAAATCACCCTGTGTATTTCATTTTTCGACTAAATACTTGAAATGCAGAGATGAAAAGTCAAAAGAGCGAATATAAGGCATTATCATCGTAACCCGAAGACCCCAGGCCGTTCGGCCGGGCTGCGTATAGAATATAAGCAGCGTTCGAAATCGAAGACCCCGAGCAGTTCGGCCGGGCTGCATACTAGTGTGGCAGGAAGGAAACCAAAGCCCTGCGCTGTTCAGGATGATAGAGGGAGGTTATTGCCTGGAGCGAAGGCCTGAGCCGGTCGGCCAGGTATATGGTTTTCCGAGCCAAGTGCTCGACAACGAAGGCCCCGAACCGCTCGGCCGGAGGTATACGGATCAAATTGGTGCCAAACGCTCTAAAAACGGAAGCCCCGTACCATTCGGACGGATATAAATTATCCGAGCCAAAATGCTCGAAGCAGACCCTGAGCCGTTCGGCCAGGAGTACGTTCTTGGGTAAAAGTGGCATATGGATTATCCGAGCCAAGCACCCGAATAGTGAATGCCTCCCTGCCGATCAGGTTCGCAAGCGAATGACCCGTGCTGTTCGGCTGGGCATAAATATTGTTCAAGCGCGGGATATGAAGGCCAAGGTCGCTCGACCTGGTAAGGAGTCAGCCTCGAAGGCCGACGAGCACCGTCGTTAAAGATCGAGAGCCGCGCCGTCTAGCCCAGACGTTAAACCGTAGAGACGAGCCGGCGTCTATAAACCCTCCGAGCGGAAGACCGACGAGCACCGTCGTTAAAGATCGAGAGACGAGCCGGCGTCTATAAACCCTCCGAGCGGAAGACCGACGAGCACCGTCGTTAAAGATCGAGAGCCGCGCCGATCGGCTATAAATATCCGCGCCGTCTAGCCCAGACGTTAAACCGTAGAGACGAGCCGGCGTCTATAAACCCTCCGAGCGGAAGACCGACGAGCACCGTCGTTAAAGATCGAGAGACGAGCCGGCGTCTATAAACCCTCCGAGCGGAAGACCGACGAGCACCGTCGTTAAAGATCGAGAGCCGCGCCGATCGGCTATAAATATCCGCGCCGTCTAGCCCAGACGTTAAACCGTAGAGACGAGCCGGCGTCTATAAACCCTCCGAGCGGAAGACCGACGAGCACCGTCGTTAAAGATCGAGAGCCGCGCCGATCGGCTATAAATATCCGCGCCGTCTAGCCCAGACGTTAAACCGTAGAGACGAGCCGGCGTCTATAAACCCTCCGAGCGGAAGACCAACGAGCACCGTCGTTAAAGATCGAGAGCCGCGCCGATCGGCTATAAATATCCCCGCCGTCTAGCCCAGACGTTAAACCGTAGAGACGAGCCGGCGTCTATAAACCCTCCGAGCGGAAGACCGACGAGCACCGTCGTTAAAGATCGAGAGCCGCGCCGATCGGCTATAAATAACCGCGCCGTCGACCACCGACGATAAATATCAAGAGACGAGCAAAGGATGGTTGATCGGAATTAAAGAGGCAAACAAGTTTGCGCGCTGAGCGGCTGATCAAGCGCGTAATGAGACATTAAAGATAATTCGCTTGTCTGGCATAGCGAGGTGCCGAGCGGAATGGTTATAAAGAATACTTAGTAAGTTCTTGCCACAATAAAAGGTGAAAGGAACAGAAGATCATCTACTACGCAAGCTAAAAAAGTCATTACAGAGATAGTCCAGGCCGAACGGCTGGAATACAAAAAAGTTTATAAAAACGCTCCTCAGACATCAAAATCAAAGAGAGCGTCGGGGATGGTGTCCATCACGCCGCTATATCTTCGGGGATGGTCAACTCGGCAGACAGGTCACCTTTGTTCTTCACATATCCCACCACCGCCTTGATCGCCTCCTCGAACGTGAGGGATATCTTGTCGGTGAACTTCTCTCCAAGTCCTCCGAACAAAGGAACGCTTTCCTCACCTCGTCCGAGCGGGCCGACTCCCCTCGGTATTCCTTGAGCGCGGTATGGGCGGCATCGCTGGTGGCTTGGAGCTCTGCCAAATCTCCGTCGAATCTTTGGAGATCCGCCGAGCGGCCCTCCTTCTCGGTGGCCAGCAGGGCGTCCAAGTCTTTGATGCGTTGTTCCAACCCCCTGATCTCCACCTTCATACGGTCCATATCATTGATGGCCTGTTGCTTCCGAGTGGTCGCCGTTTTGAGCTCCTTCTCTCGTTGCTTGATCATCGTTTCGAGCCGAACGACTTTGCTCGCCAAATCGTTAGCCCTTTTCCGTTCGGCGTCCAGTGATTTTTTGGCCTGCGCCAGAGCGGCAGCCGACTGCCCGTTACCCCCAACGGTTTTTTGTTTTTTCAACTCGTCCTCCAGCTCGGCCAATCGATTGCTAATAGCGATCTGCTCCACCCAGTTCTACCAACAAATGTCCACAGGTCAGAAACCTAATTCGAATATGCAAATAAAGAAAAGGAGAGCATACCCCGGTGGCCTGTTGAAGGTTGCTATCGCCGAGCTGCCCGGGAGTCATCGTGGCTATGCGACGCCGAGCATCTATCCAAGCTTGGGCAAGAGGGCCCGTCAGAGTAATCTGCTGCTCGGGGACCACTGGCCGATCAGCGGCAGCCATGTACGCCTCTGAGGGGAGGCGCAGAACGGTCTTTATCAAGTTTTGGCCGCTCGGCTCGCTCTGAGAAGCAGCGGCCTTATCGGACGGCCCACCGATAGAAGAGGAGGGAAGCTCACCCATACGCCTGATACGGCGCAAAGTTCTGGAAGGGCTGGACGGCGGCACCTCCGAGCTGGCCCTCGGAGAGCCCTGAGGAGTTGGGGTACTCTCGAGCGAAACCGTCCCGGATAGCACCGGTGCGCCCGCGCTCCGCTCGGGCAGTGGCTCATCAAGGTTAGCGCTCCGCTCGGGCAGTGGCTCATCAAGGTTAGAGGCAGGGGCAGAGGCAGGGGCAGATTCTGGTCTTCGGCGCTTCCGAGTGCGTAGCGGCACATCATCGGCCGAACGGCCCCCTACCTCAGCCTCGGGAGGAGGTTCCAGGTCACCCGCGGCCTCATTGTGAAAGGCAGGGACATCTGAGGCTTCGGGGACAGTTGGTGCCCCCTCACTTTCTCCACCGGTCGGATCGGATGGAGCAAGGCCCCGCTCGGCGGCCTCCTTGTTCGTCACCTCCTCAATCTGAGCAGCTTTCAGTTTGAGCTTCTCGGTAGCCTTGGCACGCCACATGACTTCCGCTGCAGAAACAAAAAATAAATCAGTTAGAACAAAACAAATGAGAAGACAAGGAAACTTACTCATGCTGTAGGGCAGATCGGCGGGGATAGAAGACAAGCCGAATATATGCATTACTCCCGGAAGGAGCATCTCGTCAATATGATAGCGTTGACCGACTAGCCGCTCGGCTGCATGGAGATAGTCCGCGTCACCTCTAAACTTGCCGAGCTCCGGTTGCGCGGGCATAGCCGTCTGCCACTTGGTGCGGAAAGTCGGCCGCTCGGGAAAACGTATATAGAAAAAATGCTCCTTCCAATGTTTGTTGGAGCTCGGCATATGATCAAAAAGCACGAAGCCTATCCTAGACTGGAAAACAAAGGTACCCCACTCGGCTTGCTTGGGATAGTAAAAGTAGTGGAATATTTTTGGGTCCAAGGGGATGTTGTTCAGCTTAAACAAAACTACCACTCCGCTCAGCAGCCTAATAGAGTTGGGAACTACCTGGCCGAGCGGAATGCGGAAATAGTTGCAGACTTCTAAGAAAAATTTGTGAGGTGGAAAACGCAGTCCGGCCAGAAATTGGTCTCGGAAGAAAAGCACTGTGCCGGACGGCGGTTCATGAGGCCGAGCGGCTGGTGTGGCTAACACTATTTGATGGTCGGTCGGCAGGTCGTAAGTCCGGACGAGGCGCAAGGCGTCTTCCTCATCAAAGCGGCTCTCCGTGGTCGTGTACCACAGACCTGGAGCGCCGCCAGTCGATTGTGAAGTGCTAGTCATGGTCAAGGGACGAGAATATAGGATGCCAAGGGAAGGGGTGAGCAAAGAATGGAGCAGAAGCCGATTGAAGGAAACAGGTAACAAAAAGAAGAAAGCGCTGGGAACAAGAGAAAAGGCCTTACAAACAAAGAAGATGATCGACGAAGGGCCGAGGTTTGCCGAAGAGTTGAGGGACGAGAAGTGCCGGAGGAGAATGAAGCAGCGAGGCGGCGGCGGAAGCGGAGCCGCAAGCTTTATATTACCGCCCGGAAGCAACCTCCACCGTCCGATCCAAGTCGTCGATATCGAGGTTGTCATCGGATCGTCCGTTTCAAACGGCGACTGTCCCATCGGAAGTGACGTAACCGCCATACCCTGACAAATGCACGGTCGCCACGTGTTTGCCGGTTACTAGCCGCATTTAATAAGCTCCCCTTACCGTGCGCAGAGCACGTGATGGGTAGTGTGGGAGAACAACGGACATCGATTCCCAGAAAATACAAGGCATGGACAAAGTGTCGCCGGACAGACAGATATCGCCGCACGGAGGAGCATCTTTATGCCTGGCCGAGCGGCCTAAGGCAATGATCATTGTTCGACAGATCGGCAGTCCAGTCAGTCGGACTTTGCCTCCTTCGACTAGACTCGAGAGGAAGGCAAGTGATCCGGCGGTAAAAATCCGGAACCCCATAAGGAGTCAACGCCGAGGGGAGGTCAAAGGGTCCAGGGGGAAAGGGCGAGCCGACCGGACTCAGAAGAAAGGGAAATCTGGTAGTAAAAGGCACCCTGGTAGGGACCAGGGGTCCGACGCTCAAATAAAGCAGTGCGTAATAACCGAGCGGAAGGAGGTGCCGCCCGGACGGCGCAAAGAATCAAGGCCGTCCGGACGACGTTCATCGCCCGCTCGGCGGACCAGGCACCCCAGTTAGACGGTGGGTAAAAGACGGGGACATCTTCTGACAGCCGTCAAGTCGTATGGCTGTGCCATACTTCTAGTCTGACAACGGGTGGTCCTGCCGTCCCATCAAAGAACATGCTCGGACTGTGGCAGCATGGTGTTAGGTAAGCTCTCTGACAAGTGTATACCGTGGTATGGGTTGCTGACACGTACGCACCTCTGTGGGCGTGCATCAGTTCCTTCTCCGTCTTATATAAAGAGGCTATTACTTCGCCGAAGGTACGCAAAATACGAATTTGGCAGCCACTTTCTCCACCACTTATCTGACTTGAGCGTCGGAGGACCGTCGCCGGGACACCCCTCCCGGCTCGGTTTTGTTGCAGGTTCGCCGGAGCACTCGAGGATCCAGCAGAGAGCGCCGCGTGCCCAGCGTCCACTGACTCTTGATTCGGACAGGATCATATATAATAATAATAATAATAAATTCATCAAGGCACCTCAGATCAAATGATCCGAGACGCCTTTAGAAAAAATATATATTCGTCACATTAATGACCCCTTAGTGTCGGTTCCATGGATATGGATGAGGAAGGTACATGCAGATACACAGGTGTACTAAGCGCATGGTGGAATAAACTCCAAATCGTCAGTTCCTAAGAATTGACCCTTAATCATTACGCCAGAGATGTCATACGTTCATCATCTATGCTACACCTTGAGGGCATCCAAGATATCTTTAACCTGTGAGGTCACCTATGCTAGGCGTCCATGTAGGTGTGTAGGCTAAAATATATATTACATCCTTAAAATTTTAAAGTTGACGAGCGTTATCATTTTTCTTGTTACAATGTAGTTGACAATATTCACTTAATGATTTTAAATTCCATACGAACGTGGTTGACTATGTTAATTAATTAAAACTCAAAGTCAAACTGCCAAGGTACTTATTATAATTATTGCAATCTGATTTTTTTTTTTCTTTTAAAAATCTGGCATGCCTACACGACTTATTAGGGAAAACAATTAGGGAAAACAATTTGTTGATTTTTTTTCTTATTATTTTTTAAATTTTTATGAGAAAAATATGAATGATCTGATTTTCTTGTCCTTGGACCAATGCTCATCGTGAAGTTGACTTTTATCATGTTTGATTAAAAAAAACTCTACTTAAAAAAAACAATGTACAATATATTTATCTGAATAATTTAAATTTAATTAAACTTCTCTGACTTTCATATATTAAATACTGTAAAATATAAAACTAATTAAGAGTTTAAAGAATTGGTCCGAAGATGGTGCCGCACTCAGTTGCCTCGGTGTTCGAGTATTGGAGACCTCCCATGCTTCCATCCCCCTCGACATTTGACCTCAAACGCAATTCATGTTTCTAAATTTCTCATTTGGCATACCTAATTTCTATAATACCAAAATGCACAGCACAACATAGCATTTATAAAATTTTTCACATATTCATAATTCAATTTTTAATTATTATAAAATATTTTTTTCTATTTCAATAATAAATCTAGGATATTAGACGATTGGATCATCCATTATAAGTACTTTTAAATTTATCTTAAAAATTGATGAAAAACTTTCATGAGACCTATCATCTCCATGATTAATCGATCTAAAGGACTATATACCTAGTGCCAACTAAAAGAATACGCCGCTCATTTCCATTATAATCCTTTTTCTCTACTCTTATAAAATTTTCTCTTCAAATTTTAACTTTATTTAACTCTAAATCATTCTAAATCAAAACTAACATATTTCTATTTTTTTTTTTATTTTTAATGCATCTATATTCTCATATCTAATTGTGAATTGAAAATGTAAATTGAGAACATTGATTTTTTTAAAATTATAAAGAATTAATAAAATTTATGTAAGCTCATGTAAGACAACGATACTAATGCTATAGGTGAGTTTTTTTAATTTTTGAATGATATAGGTTGACCGATCAATTTCGCTCAAAAATTAACTTATGAACTTAGCAAATACTAAATTATTTTGAAATTATTTCTGTAAAAATACTCTCAAATTCAAATTCCTGTAAATTTAAGAAAGAAAAATTTTAAACGCCTTAACATTTAAGCATGAGAGTCTCTCTCTTGTTTTCTAACTCTATTCATATTCAGTTTAAATCTTCTGTCTTTAAATTTTTTTATCCTTGTGTTTCCTGTCGATCAGACAGATCAGATTACATTTCAAGACATCATGACATCCTTAAGATGTGTACAATATCCTCATGATGTACAAGACATTCTTGAGATGTAATATGATTCGTTCAATCAGCAATGAGACACAGGGATAGAAAAATTTAAAGACAGAAGATCCAAATTGTTTGGATCCATATTCTACCTATCGTTATTATTATTATCATCGTTGCACTAATAAATGGTTTGAAATCCAATAACAGAACTGGGAGAACATCTTCAAATCGTTAGAGTTTTAAATGGTGGCATATCAAAAATATAAAAAATTATTTCTCTCTGTAATAAAAAAAAATCTCCATATAAATTTTAAATCTCTTAATTAATTACTATCTCTAATATTGAGAGAAAACAAAAACAGATTTCAAATTTTCCTATCATCCATAAATTAAAGACCTCAAATCTAGTACCCATAATAATTCAAAATGTTTTTTTTTCAACTTTTTAATTTCATAAATCTGTTGGAAAATCATGTATTACATCGGAGATGCTCTGAAATCTCCATGCACGTTCCCCGAATCTGCCTCCCCGTCTCCCTCGGTTCACCCACTGCACCAATCCCCTGCCACGGCATGATCGTACGATATGTCGATATCCCAATGGATTCGGCGATGACGCCAGGAGCTCGATGTGACCCCTTTCCGTGGTGCTGATGCTGTTCGGCGGTCAAAGGCGTGGACTTTTTTTCCTCAATCGCTTCGCAGTCCGATCCTACAAGCAAGGCGAGATCCTGCGCGGATCGTATATTCGCATTAAGTCTGCCTCGGGATTCTCTGCTCTCTCTGTTCTGGTCTGTTCATCTCCCTTTATATATAAAGGAGCTTGCGTACTCGGAGCAGTCGTGAACCGCCGGCAATGGCGTCGTCGAGAGGCGGAGATAGCGAGGGCCAAATGCACGTGTTGGCCGTCGACGACAGTTCGGTCGACCGAGCCATTATCGCCAAGCTGCTCCGCAGCTCCAAACACAAAGGTTCGGACTTCGGAGCCAATCTGTTTGATGAAATGAAATGCCTCGTTGCTTACGAAGTGTTTGTGGTCTTTTCCTGCAGTGACGGCCGTGGACAGCGGGAAGAAGGCGCTGGAGTTGCTGGGGCTGGTGAGCCTGGTCGACTCGTTAGTTTTGCCAATTTTAGTCGTTTCTGCGATTTTGACGAGGAGGTTTTCTGATGGCAGGAGCCAAACGTCGACATGATCATCACCGATTACTGGATGCCGGAGATGACAGGGTATGAGCTCCTCAAGATAGTCAAGGTGAGGAGAATCAAATCGATCCGACAAGGAAAAAAGAAATATCTGATTTACTGAAACTATCATCATCCTCTGTCAGGAGTCCTCTGAGCTAAGGGAAATCCCTGTCGTCATAATGTCGTCTGAGAACGTTCCGAGTAGAATCGACAGGTGAATCTTTTGTTTTTCTGTGTTGTTTAGCTTCGATCAATCTCAGTTTTGGCTTGAGTTTTCATTGTTGTTGTTGTTGGTTTGGTTTAGATGCTTGGAGGAAGGGGCAGAGGATTTCTTGCTGAAGCCTGTGAGACCTTCAGATGTGTCTCGGCTGTGCAGCAGAATGAGATAGGAAACGAGTTTTTTGGGGGGAAGGAAACGATTTGTTTTGTCTCGAATCTTAATTTTATCAGAATCAGATTTTTGTTTAGATTTTCTTTTGAAAAAGAAAAGAGAATCATCTCTACTTTTGCTTTGATTTTATAACATGAAACTCACAACAACTTCAGAGGAACAACGCAAAAGAATTGACAAATTAGCACTTGATGTAGTGAAGTTTTGTTTTGCGAGTATATGAATACACACTTAAGTTAATCCTGAATAGTTGGGACAAACACAACTTCATGATAATGATAATAATATCGACATAGATGACTTCCATCTATGAACAGTTTGCTGGTATAGACAAAGCCACATCCTTCACTGTGATAGGAGACTCATTTGCAGGTAACTGAGCATCTCAGAAATGCAAGAATATATATCTGTATATATCAAGTGTCATCTTCGTCAACTTCATCAATTCCCACCCAACGAGTGAAAGCAAAGAGGAATTCCTTGAAAGTCACCATCCCATTCTTGTCCCAGTCCATTTCTTCTGTGAGATGGATCACAGTAATTTATAGTCACATTTATTAACAAGGCATGTACAACAAGATGAGTACAAACTGTACAAGATGAGTTCAGTCGATGTATCTCAATTTGAGGTAAATAAAAAAAGACTGAACTTTGAATAATCAAGAGTACCGGTGTATTTTAATTATTTTGTTTTTGCGTTCTAGGGTTCTGTTAGATTAAGGATTATTATTTAGATGAATAAACGAAAAAGAACTTGGAACTTCCTCTGTTTCCTAAAGAGAAACGAGAGAAATTTAAGCCCGACTTCTTAGTTCTATTTCCACTCAAATTGGGTGAAAATGAAAGAAGCTGCAAAGTTGATTTGCAAACTTCTTAAGTCACTCTACAGTTTGCTTATCCTTGTGAATTTCCCTCCAAGCAAACACCAATACAGGAAAGTATTTTCTTTCCCCTTTTCTGGTAACTTATGTTCGTTCTTTCTCCCCTACTTCAACTCTAACTAAACATAACAAAACAAGAACAAAGATTAATAGATATAGATCTGAGGGGAAATTACTGACCAAATCTTGTCATGGCGATTCGTCCTGAAGAGCGTTCCCCTGCAGTTGTTTCATTTATAGCATGTACCATCTCTGTCTTGCTAACGTATCCATCCTTATTCTTGTCCAAGAACACAAAAGAATCGACTAATGTTTTGAAACTTGTCTCAAGGTCTGCCAACCCCATCCGGGATTTCTAGCAATTTAGTCACGGAAGAACAAAGTTTGAAGTTCCATTCCAAATTAGACTTCTAAAAAGAAAAATATATGAAACTCTTGGAAGAAAATCTAAAGGAACAAGGAAAAAAAATAGTCTAGTATGATAATCTAAACTAAATTCTTGCACAATTTCAGAGAACAAATTTCCAGTCATTCTTTTTAAATTAAAGTAGGCAATAGAAGCGACCTTCATGATCCATGAACTATAGTCTATAGTAGACATATAAGATTAAGCAGCATGCTCCAAATTGTTCAAACTATTATGGACCTTTGTGCATGTTTCTTTGATGTCTGTTTTGTAAAATTGCAGTGTACTTTACTGCTATATAATGCACTGTTACAAAAGATTTCAACTCCTCGAATGGTAGTTTTCAAATTAGGTCTTTCTGATTCAGCAAATTTTGTGCTTATACGAGTATAGATGCATGCCCATAGACGTGTGTAACATGTAAATTCATGTTGGTAGTTTTTGTTCAAGTAATGCTACATGAAGAAAACTCAAGTAAAGATACATGAGTGTAACATATTTCTCAAGAGAAAGCTACATAAGTCCAAAGGATAATAATACAAGAGAAAATTCCTTGAGTAATAAATTAGATATATTAAGGATACTGCTTGTGCAGATGTTGGCTCCTCGAGAAGATAAACAAGGCACATAAGGACGATAAACTCATTAAATTTCATACCCATGTTCTCATCGATGTCACATGCCGAAAACAAATCATGAATCTCCTCCTCATTAAAGGAAATTTCTAGCTTCTGAAAACAATGCTTCAGCTCTTCTTGATCAATTGCGCCATTGGAATCTTCATCTACAAAAAATAATTATAAAAGAATGGGTATCAATAGCAGATAGTCACATGAGGTTATCATATCTGAGACGGACAGTATTTAGTCAAAACAACAGATAGTACTACAATACAACATTAACTAGTAAATTTGTGTTTTCTGAGTACAAATGAAGATAGAAAATTGATAAAGTTTTTATAAATTACAGCTTTGAATGTACTAACTGAGATTTTTGTTAAAGTATGGCTGTGAATGATTAATTGGCATTAAAATTAAATTCCTATTCCTTTCCCTCATGTCTTACATTGCCTTAAAATAGTCTTGAAGTCATTGTGAATCTGCATACTTTAACTTGCTGCAAACAACAACATTCCAAATTAGAAAGGGCTCATCTGTTATTAAACAATAAAGTTTCGTGAAACCCAACCTATTAAGATAACTTATTTATTCTTGGCCCACATTTTTAGCTATAAAGCTAACCACTGAAAGTATCTATCAACAGTCCATAAACTAAAAGCTTGTTCCTGTTCGATGTTTTCAGAATCAATAAAATGATGCTTGTTCTTGTTCTATGTTATATTAATCACAGTTTCAGACTCAAAAGTCATACATTATAGACTTCCCTGATTCCTTGTGAAATGAGTATTTAACTTACCAAATTGCTCGAAAATGGACTTGCATTTTCTGAAGCTCTCATCAATTTTTCGAAATTTCAAAATGATGCTCTCAAATGACTTCACAGATGTTCCTTGCAATGCCCTTCTCTGCATTGCCTCAACCATCTTTGCATCAAGTTTTGACTCTGAACCACTAGACCTTTGCGACTGGCTTTTTCCAAGCACACTACCCATTTAGAGCAATAGTACAAGCAAGCACACTATTTACCTGGAAACAGAATAACGTAATAAAACATATATAAGACCCAACCGAACTCATCAATTTTTAATAAAAAAAAACAGCCAATGCACGAAGCTCCCGCCATGTGAGATCCGGGAGAAGGATCCATTATACGTAGCCTTAACTGCTTTTTGCAAAACGTGACCTTTTGATTACATGACAACAACTTTACAGTTTCGCCAAGACTCCCCATCATCAATATGAAAAAACAAAAAAAAATCAGAACCCTACCTTCCCATAACGCATAATATGAATTCACATGTATCGAAGAAAATAACTAATTTTTCATTGAAAAAATAACAGATTTCGTGCAAAACCATGAATTCCCGGAGATCATAAGCACATATCTCACAAATGATTCAACAAGTCGAAACCATCAAAAGCTCAACTGATTCGTCTGAGCTGAAAATTACAAACCATAAACGCAAACAGCGAAAATAGGAAAACATAGCGACGGATGAGAACAAAAGAGGGATTTTCGACTCTTGCCTGATGCTTCCATGGCTCTCAGCAGTCCATCAATCGACGAAAGTGATGAGGCGAATAGGAGACAGAAGCAGTAGGTTCGTTGATCGGAGGAAAGGGCTTTTCTGGGAGATCTCCGATTCGAGAGGAGAAAAGAGGGATTGAACGGCGTTCAGAAGCGGCCACGGAAGGAAGGGGGCGAGTGGTGAGGGCAGTCGAGAGACTGTGTGCGAGCGGCTAAGGCGTCGGCACGGCAGTCTTTGATTCCTTCCTCGATAGGGAAACGGGTTAAATTAGTAAAAGAAAAAGGAGGATTTTTTTAAGGATAAAAATAGGAAGTCGTTATTTTATTAGGAACGTTTATTTTTCGCTGAAATCTGTGCCATCGCATTCTAAATTTATATTTAATTTTGAAAGATATATCATATATAATTTTGGATAAAAATAAGAGAACGTTATGTTAAGAATATAAATGAATATCATTACGACTTTTCAGATTAATGATTGAGACTTTTTATTTTCATCACCAATCATTTCATCTTCTCTTCGATGATATAGTATTTATATTCTTAGTCTTATAAATATGACATATAAAAAATTATTGATATTATATTTGATTGAAAATCAAATAAATACCTTCTCTTCTTTTCTCATGTTATTTTATGCAACGATGCTCTTAGCTTTATGTTCTTCCTATCCGAGAAAGCTAAGTTGTTTGAGGCTTATTCATTTTGTTTCTAAAGATATCACTAATATTTCTTTGAGTTATCATGCCGAACCTCATGAAATTGGAGTTCATGGCTTTTGATATCACCGGAAAGATCTATCTCTCGTGGTTATTATATGTTGAAATTCACCTTGCTACCGATGATCTTGTAAATACATTAAAGACGAAAACATGGCGTCCAACCAAGACAAAGCGAAAGCGATTATATTCCTTCATTGTCATTTGGAATTGAATATCTCACTGTGAAGTATCTACTTATTCTTTGGGAAATTTTGAAAGAGAGATATATATGATCATCTGAAGACAATCATCCTCCCAAAAGCTTAGTTTGATTGGATGCACTTGCATTTGCAAGATTTTAAATCTACGAGTTGAATATAATTTAGTCTTATTTTGAATTACTTCTCAATTGAAATTATGTGGAGAAATTATTTCTGATAGAGATATGTTAAAGAAAATATTCTCCACTTTTCATGAATCAAATGTGTTACTGCAACAATAAGGCCATGTAAAGGGTTTTTGAGAAGTATTATGAATTGATCTCATATCTGTTATTGGCCGAACAAAATAATAAGCTTTTGATGAAAAATCATGAGGCATGTCCGACTGGATCTACCCATTCCCTGAAGTGAATGTGACAACATATAACTTTGGAGGTCAAGCTGGAGGTCGTGGACGTGGACGTGGTCGTGGTCATGGCCGACAATATTTTCACAGTGATTGTCCTCACTAAATGAAAAGAGGGAAAGTACTACAAAGGCACATGAGGGAAAAAAGGGCAATGTAGTAAAAAATATAGAAAATATATGTTATCGTTGTGGCATGAAAGGTCATTGGTCGCATACTTGTCATATACCAAAACATCTTGCTAATCTCTATTAAGAATCGGTAAAAAACAAAGGAAAGAAGGTGATAGAGACAAATTTTATCTTTAATGATGACAAAGTTGATTATAGTTTTGATGATATCTTCCATTTTGATGTGGCGGATTTCTTTGTCGAGCCTGAGAATAATGTTGATCACACTGTTCAGTCATCATGAATTAGTATTTTATTTTTCCGTTGTAATCATGAATAATAATTTTCATTTACTTTATTACTATATCGTATATTTTATTTAAAGTTTATTAAGTTTCTTATGTTTACATGAGGAAAATGTAAAACTCTCAAATCAGATTCTCAATCAACAACAATGATGCTTGTCTTGCAGACAACACATCAACTAATACTATTTTTAAAGACAAGAAATTCTTTACATCGTTAATAATGAATATTGCAAATGTGAACACTATATGTGGGAGTATAGAAATGATTGAAAACTCTGGAAGAGCTAACATCCATTTACTCAAAGGAACAAAATTTGTTATATGCTTTATATTCCCCTAAGTCTCAAAGAAATATATTGAGTTTTAAAGATATTTGTCGAAATGGACATCATGTTGAGACTATGAATGAAGATAATATAGAATATTTATGCATTACAAATATTATTTTGGGGTAAGAAATTTATATTAAAAAAATTACCCACAATATTAACTAGATTATACTATACAAATATACATATCATTGAAGTATATACCATTGAAAACCAGAAGTTTGTTAAACAAAATAATTTCATCATATGACATGATCAAATGGATCATCCTGACTCTATAATGATGCATCAAATTATTAAGAATCCATGTGGGCATTCATTGGAAAATAAGAATATTTTTCTTTCCAATGAAATTTCGTGCGCTACTTGCTCACAAGGGAAGTTAATAATAAGGTCATCAATAACTAAGGTTAAGGCAAAATACTTAACATTTTTGGAACGAATTCAAGGTAATATATGCAAGCTCATACACCCGCCTTGTGGACCATTCAGATATTTTATGGTATTAATAGATGCATCAACAAGATGGTCACAAGTGTGTTTATTATCAATTCGTAATCAAGCATTTGCGAGGTTGCTTGCACAAATTATTCGATCATGAGCTCAATTCCTGGATTATCCGATTAAAGTCATTCGTCCGATAATGCTGAAGAATTTACTTCCCATGCTTTTAATGACTATTGCATGTCCATTGGAATAAATATTGAATACCCTGTAGCACATGTTCACACACAAAATGGCCTCGTAAAGTCATTGATTAAACATCTTCAATTAATTGTGAGACCTTTGTTAATGAAGACAAAAATCCCAATTTCTGATATTCTACATGCAGCGACACTAATTCACATCAGACCTACAAATTATCATGAGATCTTCCCTTTACAATTGGTTCAGGGTCAGGAACTAAATATTTCCCATCTTAAAATTTTTGGATGTGCGGTATACATGTCTATTGCTCCACCACAATGCACTATGGGCCCCCCCAAGGAGATTGGGAATTTATGTTGGATATGAATCTCCATCTATTATTAAATATCTATAATGATTGATAGGAGATTTATTTATAGCATATTTTGTTGATTATCAATTTGATGAAATAACATTTCTAACATTAAAAGAGGAAAATAAGCCGTTGGGAAAGGAAATCATATGACGTGAGTTATTATTATCTCATTTTGATCCTCAAATAAAATAAAGTGAACTGAAAGTTCAGAAGATTATTCACTTGTAAAATTTAGCCAATCAAGTGTCAGATGTATTTACTAACCCAAAGAAAGTGATAAAATCATGAATTCTAGCTGCTAATGCTCCAATCAGAATAAATGTCCCCGAAGGACAACTTAAGATTGCTAATGAGCCTAAACTGCAAGTGAAACGTGGTAAACCTATTAGTTCAAAAATAAAAATCCCTGAAAAAGAAAAAACATAGAGGCTAAAAAATAGGCAATAATAACTTCGGAAGAATCTCCAGTCATTAATAATATGATTCTAGAAGAATCTTGGGTATCTAATAATCAAAACATCTCGATAAATTATAGTATGATTGGAAAAAGATGGTACCGAGACGAAATTGACACCGATGATATTTTTTTGCATATCATATTGCATGCAACATTATAAAAGATGATGAGGATCTTGAACTAAAGTCTATTAATGAATGCAGACAATGAAATGATTGACCTAAATGGAAAGATGCGATTGATGCAGAATTAAAATCACTCACAAAATATTAAGTTTTTAGACTTGTTGTCCCGACACCTGAGGGTGTAAAATCGATTAGATATAAATGGGTGTTTGTATGTAAATGGAATGAAAAAAATGAGATTGTCAGAAATAAGGCATGACTTGTTGCTCAGGGTTTCTCTCAGGTACTAGGAATTGATTATGAAAGACATAGTCCCTTGTGGTTGATGCAACAACATTTTGATATTTGTTATGTTTGACAATCCATGAAAGATTGTAAATGTGATTTATAGATGTTATTATAGTTTATTTGTATGACTCACGTGATAATGACATATAAATGAAACTTCTTGAAGGATTTCAACTGCAGAAACATATGATTCATGTCACTGAGAATTATACTCGATTAAGTTATGTAAATCTCTATATGGATTGAAATAATTTGGGCATATGTGGTATAAATGTCTTAGTGAATATATGTTGAAAAAGGGATATCTAAATGATCTCATATGTTCATGTATATTTATTAAGAGATTTGAATCCAAATTTGTTATAATCACAATATATGTCCATAACCTAAACATTATTGGTACTACTGATGAACTTTCTGAAATAGTAGATTACCTAAAGAAAGAGTTTGAGATGAAAGATTATGAAAAAATAAAATTGTCTTGGTTTGTAGATTGAGCACTTTGAAAATAAATTATTTGTCCATTAAATTGCTTATATATCAAAGATGTTATAGAGATTTTACATGGATAAAGCACATCCATTGAGTAGCACAATGGTCGTAAAGTCTCTTGATGTAAATAAGGATCCATTTCTACCTCGAATGAATGACGAAGAACTTATTGGTCCTAAAGTACCATATCTTAGTGCTATTAGAGCACTAATGTATCTTGCCAGTTATACAAGATCCGATATAACATTTACTATAAATTTATTAGCAAGAGATAGGTCTTCAATAAGAGTATTGGAATGACATTAAACATATATTTCGATATCTTCAAGGTATGATAGATATGAGATTATATTATCCTCATATGCCTGAAGCGGAATTGATTGGGTATGTTGACGTTGATTATTTATCTGACGCTCATAATGGTAGGTCTCAAATAAGTTATATATTCACATGTGGTGGCACAACCATATCTTGGAGATTTATGAAATAAACGATTACTGCTACATCTTCTAATTATTCTGAGATCATAGCAATTCATAAGGTGAGGTGAGAATGTGTATGGTTGAGATCTGTAATACATCATATTCGAGAGACATCCGATTTACCTTTAAATAAAAATATCTCAACAACATTATACGAGGATAATGTTGCATGCATTGCTCAACTAAAGGGAGGCTACATTAAAGGTGATTGAACGAAACACATATCACCAATTTTTTTTCGCATGATCTTTAGAAGAGAGGTGATATCAACGTTCAACAAATCCGATCATTAGATAATTTAGGCAATTTATTTACAAAAGCTTTGCATACTTCAACATTTGAAAGAATGGTACATAACATTGGGATGCGAAAATTGAAAGATCTAAGGAGATGTGATAAAGAGGAGTAATTATAGTGTACTCTTTTTTCCTTTCACCATGGTTTTTCCCACTAGATTTTCCTAGTAAGGTTTTTTAATGAGACAATATCATAAATAGCATCAAGGGGGAGTGTTAAAGAATATAAGTGGATGCCATTATGATTGAAGACCTATACTTTCACCTTATCTCGATTAATGATTGAGATTTTTGGTTTTTGTCTCCCCCCTTTAATGTTAAGAGACATATCACTTCATCTTCTCTTCATTAATGTATTGTTTATATTCTTTATCCTATAAATAGGACATGTACAAAGTTATTGGTATATACTTGATTGGAAATCAAATAAATATCTCCCCTTCTTTTCTCATATTCATCTATCGTTTTCTCGTTGTTATGCTCTTAGCTTTATAATACACTCCTTATTTTTGTAGTCATTAAAATGGCATTATATTTTAATTTTTTATGGTACCTATCATCTTATGAAATAATCCAACTATTCTCCACTATAATGTTCTTATGATTATCTCTCTCTTATATTTTCTGTATAAATCCTAAATAGGTGCATTATAGTAGCTACGATCTCGTAACTATTACATAATTGTAGCAGTTATAATTTCATAGTTGTTGTAATTAAACTATCACATAGTTGTAGTAGCTATGAAAAAATTTAAGACTAAAATTGTTCGTAGACTTTAAAAAAGTTTTAAACGATTTTTTTTTTAGTATTAAAACAGGTCATTATAGGTTTCACTTCATAATTAGTTGTAAATCATTGAACGGACTTCAATTTAATATATTATACGTCTAATGTTTCAATCTATGTCAAAAGTTATAACCTCTCAAAATTTATAGTTTAATATTCACGTTTTAGTATATATGAAACCGTAGCTATTATAACTACGTGACAACTTAGTTATAATAGCTACGAAATCGCAGTTGCAATAGTTGTAGCTGCTACAACTAGAGTCAGTGCTAGATTAGGGCTACCAGGGCTCCTACCCAGGGCCCATAAATACCCAGGGGCCTATTTTTAATAAGTTAATATATACAAAAAAAATATGGTTGACTCCTCGTTGTTGATCCCTGCTAGCGTCCTCCTCGACCTTGGAGATAAGATCATCTACGATAAGCAAAAGAACGCTGCTCATGAGATAAGCATATCCCGATCCATTTCTCCACTTAGCTAAGAAGAGGATTCTTGATTATTCGTAAATAATGAATGGATTTGGTTATATTGAAATGATTTGAAACTACAAATTGAAGGTATCATCCGGTAGAATGAAGGTTTCATCAAACAACTCGCATTTTCTAGGGAACATGATAAGCTTTTGGCTGTGATCAACCTGCCGACCTTGGAATTTTTTTGCTCATTGCAAGCGAACCTTAGGAAGGTCATTTCACTATTATTTAGCCAATCATGACATTCGGTTTCTATGGAATCAGAAATGAACTCCTTCATACTTGAAAAGTATACTAGTTGATGCTGCATGAACACACATTCTAGTTTTTACTTGCAGGATGGGTTAATACTGTTGGTTTGGGAACAGATAGCACTCGACATCTGAGAGTAAGACTTGCATATTATATTTTTCAATGTTAAAGTTTCTTAACTAGTGTATTTTACACAAATTTGTTGCTAACATATTTTTTAATATCAAAATAAATTGTACTACCAGTACTTAAATGTTCTACTGACCAAGATAATAGAGTTACGTTCAATATTAGAGCATCCACATCAGTTATTCTATCCAAAAATTTTACCCTAAATTTTGGATAGGGTAGCTAAAAAAAACCTTTGCATTAGCTACCCTATCAATTCCCTAAATTTTACATTTATAAATAGTACTTTTCTAAATTTAGGAAATATATTTCATTCCTTAAATATTATAGAGGAGAGAGAAAAAATAGGGAAGTTGATATATGGTATAGTGAAAAGTGGATATCTAAATTTAATAAAGTAATTTTTTTCCTAAATTATGCTTGTGAAACACTGTTTACTATTGTAAAGATGATTAATTGTTAATATATTTGTCTTGTTTACCTCACAAAATTTTTTTGATCTTCTTCATTAATGATTTGTAGTAATAATTACTTTATTATATCATTGTGCAGGTTCTCAAAGAAAATTTTATCATATTTTTCAAAGGGATATTTGATAAAGTTTGTAGGTTCCCATAGGTTCTAGTCCTAGTGTGAAATTTATATCTATATTTTTGGAATTGATGTTTCATTTTTATTTCTATATTAGAATTGTAGAAATTTATACGTAAATAAAAAAAGAACAACCGTCCTTAGAAAAAAAAAAAATCTTGTTTCCTTATCCCATTTCAAGAAATAAAATTTTATAGATTAAAATAATTATTACTTAGGTGGATGGAAGAATAAAATAAGGGTATAATTAATAGTTTCGCTCATGGCCTTTAAATAACAAGGGCCGGCTCTGGCTACAACATGAATGTAAAATCTCATATTTTGAGAAGTCATAACTTTTAACTCACATTGAATCATGAAACACACAATATATCAAATCGAAACTCGTTCATAGATCTACAATTATTTAAAGCATTTTCAAAGACTTCGGAAAAGTGTAGTCTTAATTTTTTTTCTATGTTATACCAGCTACGAAACCATAATTACTACAACTATGTGATAGTTACGAGCTCATAGTTGCCACATTACACCCTATGTTCAAGATTTAGGTGGGAAATATATATAAGAGAAATGTAATAATGAGACAATATAGTGGAGAATGATTGTGCCATTTTACAGAGCCATGGAATGCCCTTTTGAAAAAAAACAAATAAAGTGGAATATGCTTTTGATGATTTAAAATGAAAGGCATTCTTATGAATTTTGCCCTATAATTTCAAAAACTTCACTTTGTGTTATGTGATTTTTTAAGTCCAAAATATAAACAAAATATATTCATTTTTGTATATATATTTTTTAAAACGCTTGTAATTGGATTCCATTTCCATTTGATAGTTAACAAAATGACACAGTGTATTTATATTGCCGGGACGTTCATCCTCAGAAGCCACACAAACAGTTAGCTTAGTCACAAAGTGATTAGTGGGATCTATTTGCAGGAGACATGTCGAACACAAATTTCTCCATGTCGGTTTGAAGAGGAAGATAAGCATTTTCTTGTAGATTTCCTTACAATTTTGAAGAGATCCTGGATCACACAACTCTACAACAGAAATTAAACTCATTAAACTTCAATTAGAACATGTGTCTGATCTTTCTTTCCAAGAGATCATTCACACATCAGTGAATTGTCTTGTTCATCAGTGAACCTGTTCTCATCACAAACTCACTGTTGCAACTTTTAAACCCAAATGCCAGGCTAGAAGATTCACATCCGTGAATACTGAAAAGCAGTCAGGAATCCTCCTACTGGATATATATATAGTTTGTCTGACACTGCTGTTGATCATAATTATTAGATTTGTCTCAAAGGCTAGCTTTTTTGTAACTTTGTTCCTTTCTTTGAGTTTAACTTGAAGCAGCAAATGCCATCTTCTCTGCTCTGAGTTTGACAGAAATCTTAGATCTCTGAGTGTAACTTGGCATGTCATGCGTGCGTGCGTGCATGCATGGATCGATCGACAGGATCATCTACGTACTCAGAAGTCTGTCGGATTGCAAAGCTGATGACAGGGATGGCACAACGTAACCCTTTTTTTAGTGTTAATTACAGTCTAGTAGATTATAGTTGACACTGAAACTCTGACCTCAGTAGTTAACATGACCAAAAGGAAGTTGATAATTAAAAAGTTCTTTTTCATTAAGAAAAGTATACATCGTATACTAAAATTTTCAATCATATGTGCCATCTTTATCATTTGTAACTTTGTCAGATGCACAAGTTGGAGCATTTAGAGGCCAAACCAGCAACTGTGGCAGGCGTATGACTTCCATCTTCCTCCCCTCTTTGTGCATGTTACATCACAAGTTGTATGCCATGGTTTTTTCATACAAAATCATCACAAGGAAACAAATATGTCAGAATATTCCACAGTTACATATATGTGCTGGACTTAGTAGTCTACGATTGATCTGTGATCCATCTTAGGATATATATCGAAGGATCTTATAGGTCTGTGCAATATGCATAAGTAGTTATATATCAACCTAAAGGATCTCTATAACAAAGATCACTATTAAACTTCTTCCATGATTAGTTAGTTAAATAAAAACAACAATATATATCCTTCATATTAATTAATGGGGAAAACTCACAAGGATGCTATATATCCTATTCTACCTGTGTACATTTGTGTTTTTCAATGTTATTGTAGCAATTACAAGATGATAACTACTACGCAAGTAATAGGTACGATTTTATACCTACTATAATTACACAGTTATAGCCGTTATGATTTTACGACAACTATAGTTCATAACTACTCTAACACAGTTTTATTTGTGTTGATAAGTGTTGAAGTGCGCATGTTGTAGTTTGGAAATAAAAAATGTATTGACAAGGGATCAACATGCCATTTTGATAATCAATTAACTAGTCATGGGTATATATAAAGCAAATCATGATCACATTACATTCAAAAGGGACACAGGTAGATAATTAATAAAAAACAATTGAAACCCTAGTAGCTTGCATAGAGGAATTAGGGTTTCTTACCCTTATATATCGCATACAATAAGTAACCAAAATTAGGGTTTCTCTCCGAACACATCTCCCACAATATATACAACTAGCTTACATTAGGGTTCTTAGCTTTGATTACAATTAGTTCTAGGCTCTATTTTTTTTTCGACCTGGCCCCACAGAGTGGCGCGGGAGGAAAATGTCCAATAGTGTGTTATAGTTGAAATTCAAATAGTGAGTGCTTAAAAAACTACTTGAACGTCTTACAATTGCACAATGATAAGGGGCTTCTACACTCTAATTAACTTGACATATATGTAATACATGATCAAAGTGGCCATTAATTATTTATAATAACTTAACTAATCAAATATTAATTCCTTAGTAGTTATTAATTTATGTAAGATAACTTTGCCATATGACCATGCCTTTTTTTTTTATTTCCATGAGGAGACTGAATAGAGAGGCTTGTTCTTCCACCTCAGGAAGAAGAACTCCTCCTTCTCCTTCTCCACCTCCACATTGTACCCTTCCGTCGGGTAATGGAGTCGCAATAACATTCTTCCTTGTGACACGGCAAACCTGCTCGGCGGAATGCTCTTGAATCCGGCACTTCGCATTGCAAACTCCCACTTTTCCGACCACCTGTGTGACTCGCCACCGGCGACTGCACCTTGAATCTCCCTCCCTAGCCATGATTGCTCTACTTCCGACCTCTCCCGGCTCCACGCCGGAAATGTGGCCTCTAGCGACTCGAACATTGCTGAGTAGTGCTCCACTGTGGCGGCAAATTGTTGGATGAAGTCCGGGGAGCTGTGGGTTGGCAGCGGCGGCATTTCCCTCTCCGCCACCGTCACCACCGCCGGTTTAATTGCTTTGAGAGTTCTGAGAAAAGTGAGGAGTTCTTCGTTTTGGAGCTTGTGGAGGACGAGAACACAGTTGACCAGAAGGGTTTCGCCATGGACGAGATGATTGAGGATGCGATCATAGTTGGGACGGTGGTCAGGAAGGAGAAGAGGTCGGAAATCGAAGTCCAAGTTGCAAGAATGCGCGAAGGCGCTCAGGCGATGGCCGGTGCGGCAGAGAGTCTCGAAGTCGCTCCCCGCGCCAGTGATCCTGATTGAAGGGGGACGATGAATATCTCCGGCTGCCGAGATGGCCTGGAGGAGAGGCGGCCACTGCAGGCCGTGGTGAGCGTCGAGGTCGAGGATGTGGACTTGGCGACAACCAGCCGCGGCCTCGAGGATGGCCTGGTTCGCAGTCAGGTGGGCGAAGCGGAGGAAGGGGGCGATATGGTTGAAGAGGAAGTAGGCAGAGGAGGACGGGGGGCAACAGCCTGGACGTCCGGCGATGCAGAAGGAGAGCGCTCTGCAGAATTGGCGTACGAGGCGGTCGGTGGCGTCGTCAGAGCCAGTGTTGGCCACGGAGAGGAGGGAGGAGATGGCACGGCCTGCAGCGGGGAGGTCGCCGTGGTGGACAAGATCTGCGCAGCGGATGAGAAGCTGCCGCACAGGGAAAGAAGAGAAAACGGGATCACAATGTTGGAGGCTGGAGTCACGTTGATGAGCTCCAGCCTTGCCTCCGCCGGTGGAAGACATAAGTGAGCTGAGCATGGTGGTTGTGGTGCAAGTACTGGAATAATATCATAAGGGGAAGTAATAGTAGTTTTAAGAAAAAATAAATAAATAAATAAAATAATAATAATCTCAGTTAACTTCAATATATTTGATGATCAATCCGATTCCATAAATTTTTTTTATTAATTATCAGGATAAATCGAGAAACGCGTGCGACGAGTAGTCTAAGAGTCCAATATCACTATAAAAAAAAACAGTATTATCGACGGGCGTACCGACGGAATTAATATTCGTCGGGGAATTTAGGAATCACCGACGGAAAATGATTTCCGTCGGTACACTTTTGTTTTACCGACGGAATTTTAAAATTCCGTCGATAAAATTTCAGATTACCGACGAAAAATCATGTTTCCGTCGGTAAAACAAAAGTGTACCGACGGAAAATGATTTCCGTCGGTAAACTTCCCTAAACATAACCCTAACCATCTTTTTTTTTCCCTCACGCGCGGCGCCGCTTTCCTCTCTTCTCTCCTGATTCCAGGTTTGTCGTCTCTCCGTCGACTCTCATCACCAGCGGCCGGCGACGGCTTCCTGCGGCCGACGACGGACTCCTGCTGCGGGCACCAGCGGCACCCTGCGGCCGCCGGCGCCCGCGGTGCGACACCTTGCGGCTGCAGGCGGGCGCCAGCGGCACCCTGCGGCCGCCGGCGCCCGCCAGTGGCACCCTTCTGCCGCCAGCGGCACCCTGCGGCTGCCAGCGGCCGCTAGCGCCCGCTGCCGGCCGCTGCTGTCCGCTCTATGGCATCCAAAGCCTTGTTTTGGCTGTCGGGTGTAACTTGTCTATTATTGTGTTAATTTTTTAGCTAATTTTTTTTTTTTTTTGTAAACAGGTAGTTTTTGTTGCTCGTCTCCGGTTGACTTATACATTTTCAGGTATAATTTAGTAATATATATATTTTTTATATTGTATAACATGATTAAATTTATGTTATGTTAGTTTGTTAATCTATTACATAATATAATCCGTTTGTTTGTTTTTTGTTAATATGCTAATATATGCTGATTTGTAATTTTAAATTTATCAGTGTTAGGTAAAAATGTCTATGAACGAAAGCTTGGATGTATAATCGTTTAGAAAATGGATTTATTAGAGATGATTTTATTGCTGAAGTCGAAGAATTTGTGAACTTTGCTAAGAATCATCCCGAATGTATGAATGGTGCTGAGTTACGGTGTCCATGTAATCTTAAAAAATGTAGGAATAGAGCCTTTCGTGATGAGGATACCGTGAAAGTACACATATGTAGAAATGGTTTTGTGCCAAATTACTATAATTGGTATTGTCACGGAGAGCCTTATCTCTATGAATCAATTGGCTCTTCTGGTAGTTCGTCATATGCCACAACTTTTACTGCTCATGAATCATCAATTAATGATAATGCAATGCAATCAATGGTGCACGATGTGATGAATGCTGCAGTTGATTATTCCAATACAGATGAAACACCAACAACTGAATATCAACAATTATATGAAATGTTAAAGGCTAGTGAAAGAGAACTGTGGAAAGAAATTCCCTCTGGTCATTCTCAATTATCAGCTACTGCAAGATTATTGAATATGAAAGCAGAGCATCATTTTTCAGAAAGATGTTACGATGATATTTGTCAGTTGATGTCAGAATTGCTTCCTGCTGATAACATAATGACTGATAGTTTTTACAGTACAAAAAAATTGGTTAGAGGTTTAGGTTTGCCTGTAGAGAAGATTGATTGTTGTATAAATAACTGCATGATATTTTGGAATGAAGACAATGATTTGAGTGAATGCAAAATCTGTACACACCCTCGTTATAAGCATGGTACTCGCACACCAGGGCAGAAGAAAAAAAAATTGCTTGGAAAGTGATGTATTATTTTCCATTAATTGTTAGACTTCAACGTTTGTATGCATCTGCTGCTACAGCTGGCTATATGATGTGGCATCATGAGCATGAGCACGAAGGAGGTATAATGTGTCATCCTTGTGATTCACCTGCATGGAAACATCTAGATGCTGTATTTCCTTCTTTTGCAATGGAACCACGTAATGTGAGATTGAGACTTTCTGCAGATGGATTTCATCCATTTGGACAGTCAGGGCAACAATATTCATCTTGGCCGGTTATATTAACACCGTACAATTTACCGCCATGGATGTGTATGAAAGATGAATTTATGTTCCTTACAGTACTTATTCCTGGGCCTACCAATCCTAAAGACAAGATAGATATTTTCTTACAACCCCTTATTGCAGAGTTGAATGAATTATGGAATGTTGGGTCGGTGACTTATGATGTTGCGAGTAAAACAAATTTTAGATTGCATGCTGCATTATTATGGACGATCAGGGATTTTTCAGCATATTCAATGTTGTCGGGATGGAGCACGGCTGGTAAATTAGCATGTCCACACTGTATGACAGATTCTGATGCATTTTCATTACCTTACAGTGGAAAGGTATCTTGGTTTGATAATCATCGTAAATTTTTACCTCTTGATCACTCTCTCAGGCGAAATAAGAAAAATTTTCTTAAAAATGTTGTAGTAAGAAAACCCCTCCACTCCATGCTTCAGGTGAACAAATCATTGAGCAAATTGATAGTTATGGATTTCTACCAGTATCTCAATCTGGTTCTGATGAGATAAATAAATATATTGTTAGGACATGCAAGTGTGGTTGGAAGAAAAGGAGTATTTTTTGGGAGTTGCTGTATTGGAAGTATCTGCTTATTCGTCATAATTTAGATGTTATGCATATTGAGAAAAATTTCTTCGATAATATATTTAACACTGTGATGAACGTGCCTGGAAGAACTAAAGACACTGCAAAATTACGCGAGGAATTAAAAGAACTAGTCAATAGACCAGAGTTGCATCAAGATGAAACAACTAATAGATTTCCAAAGGCTTGTTATACATTGGACAAAGATGGCAAACAAGCTTTATGTAATTGGTTGAAAGAAATCAAATTTCCAGATGGGTATGCCTCAAATATGGCTCGATGCGTGGATATGAATAGATTAAAGATGTTTGGAATGAAAAGTCATGACTATCATGTTTTTATGCAAAGACTTATTCCAGTAGCTTTTCATGACTTACTTCCTCAAAATGTTTGGCAAGCACTCACTGAATTAAGTCTATTTTTTAGAGATTTGATAGCAAGGTGTATTATGATGGATGATATGGTTCGGCTAGAAACAGACATTCCTCTCATATTATGTAAACTGGAGCGCATATTTCCACCAAGTTTTTTTGATTCAATGGAACATCTCCCAGTACATTTACCATACGAGGCATAAATAGCAGGTCCTGTACAGTACAGATGGATGTATCCATTCGAACGATTTTTGAGGAAATTAAAAAATAATGTTCGTAACAAAGCAAGAGTTGAGGGGTCAATATGCAATGCTTATCTGGTTGAAGAAGCATCTTCCTTCTGCTCCTATTATTTTGTTGAAAGTGTGCAAACAAGACATCGCAAATGTCCTAGAAATTCTGATGATGCTTGTCAGCCAATAGACCTATCGCTGCTTTCTATTTTCAAGTTTCCTAGTAAATTAATGGGTGCATCGCTTTCTAGATAGTTAATCGAAGAAGAATACCATGCTGCAAGAACTTATATACTCTTAAATTGTGAAGAGGTCAAACCATACATAAAGTAAGTAAATTTCTTAAATCAAACATTTATAATTCGTTTAATTATTTGACTTGGTATCCCAATTTTAATATAATTATTTTTTTTCTCAGCTTGTACGAACAACAATTATATCTATAAAACCCATCAATTGGTCCAAGTGAGGTAGCTACAAAGTTAGAGACCGAATTTGCATTATGGTTTCAAATATATGTAAGTTAGAGCATTTATGAAATTATTGAGTTCATGTATATTAAGAAGTGTCCTAATATATATGTTATCTATTTTTATAGGTGAAAGATCGTAGAATATCAAATTTGCAAGATGATAGGATAATGAATATTGCATCAGGACCTCTTTGTAAAATAAATGTGTATTCTGGTTACTATGTTAATGGCCTTAAATTTCACGTGGCACAACGAGATTCATGGAGATTAACTTATAATTCTGGTGTTTGCGTTAAAGGATCTATGGACAACAATAACACTGAGTTTGATTATTATGCAGACTTGACGAAATCATAGAAATTGAATATCCTGCATTACCAATAAAGAGGTGTGTGTTGTTCAAATGTTCATGGTATGATCCGACACCAAGATTAGGTACTAGAATTCATCCAAATTACAATTTAGTTGAGGTTAATGCAAATAAAAGATTCAACAAATTTGAGCCTTTTATTTTTGGGATACAAGCGGGTCAAGTTTTTTATCTTGAATATCCTATGAAGAGAAGAAGATATAGTGAATGGTTGTCTATTTGTCGAATCAAGTCTCGCTCGACCATAGAGATGTCGAACACAATCACTACTCAAAACCATGATGCATTTCAGAATGATGAAGTGGAGAGACACTCAGTTGATTTACAACACCAATCAACTTCTCAATTACTTGTATATGTTAATAACATTTACGAAGAGATAGATGATGGAGAGATGTCCAACAGTGAGGATGAAGTTGAACTAAGCTCATCTAACTCTAGCGATGAGGACATAGAAACTGTTAATGTTGATTAGTCAGTAAGTTATGTTCCCATATTGTTTTGTATTTATATTATCATGTTTTTAAACCTGTTAATGTATTTATATTATTATGTTCCCATATTAGTCAGTAAGTTATTGTTCCCAGTTCGTGGCTAATTTCAATCAGGGATCACATGGTTTTCAGTCACAGGAGACTCAAGATCCATCAGGCAGTGATGATTAATTTTTGTGAGGTTTGTTCATCTACACTTTAATTTTTATTTATCATATATTGATCATGATAAAATATTTATTCTGTTTTAATATTATAATATATTTATTTCTAAATATTGTATTACTATATATTTCAGGAGTCACGTTTGATCGGATTTATATATTGGCTCTTCATTGGATGATATGCTCATTTTTTTCAGGTATCATTTCATATCAAATCTGTTATATATATATATATATGCAAACGGTTTATTTAAACATCAACATGATCATTTTGTATTTGACTTTTACAGGTTTTTCTTTATCATTTAGCGTTCTTGTATTATTTGGATTACTTTCTAGTGTGGTATGTATTCTGTAAACTTAAATTTTGATATGGATATTTGCATCTATATATTCTCTAGATTGAGTTAGATATGGATTGTGTTTGTTTTATTTTGTGTGATGGTTATAATATATATTGATATGTGGATTGTATTTGATGTTTTGATTGTATTTGATGTGTGCATTGTGTAATACCATCGTTTGTGATGGTAGTTTATATATTTGAAAATGTATATGGAGATGATAACCAAAACAAACAGAAGCTGTCTGTCTTTTTTTTGTTTTCTGTCGGAATACCGACGGAAATAAATTCCGTCGGAAATGTATCGCATCAGAACGATACAGTCCCGACGGAAATAGGTATTCCGTCGGGAATTCCCGACGGAAGTAGCAGCTACTTCCATCGGGAATTCCCGACGGAATACCTATTTCCGTCGGGAAAATATATGCCATTTCCAGCAATTTCCGGTTTCTCGGAACAGTGTTTCCGGTAGCATTACCGACGGAACTAAATTTCTGTCGGTAAAATTTTACTGACAGAAGCCTTATTTCCGTCGGTAATCTCATCCCGTCAAATATATTTCTGACGGAAATATTTCTGTCGGAGGTCCGTCGTTATCGGCCATTAGCGACGGAAAATTCCGTAGGTAATGTTGGTTTTTTTTGTAGTGTATCTTTGATTGCGACTCTCATTTAAAGAAAAAATTTCTATAAATATATTATAATTAGGATCGAACTATGAATATAGATAAAAACATAAATATCTCACTACGGACACCATAGCCCTGGGACAGCAGTACTAAGTAGTCTTAGAGAAGGCATGAGACCTGTGTAAATAGGGCAGTTGTTGTTAGTTTGCAGCAACAACAGTAAGAATATAATTATTTGATTTGACTGTTGGTGTTTAGGCAGATCTAGTGATCTCTAAATCAAACCGTTTTGTTCCTCTCCCACTTCTCGGTAGTTGTAGGCTCACTTAGTAGTCACACTGATGTGATGATAAAAAGAGGTTCATCAAGTGTGGGTTAAAAATGGAGATAATAATCAATATAGAAGTTAAAGTTATGGTCATCAACATCAGAGAACAACAAGTTCACTAAAGATGGGCCAAGCGGCTGCCTACTCAGTTGTTGATCTGGCATTAAGTATCCGATCGACAAATGGCTGGTCTAAGCAGAATATCTGTACAGCCAAGAGCACTGCGGTAAGAACATCAGGTGTTCATCATGGAGTGGAGGAATGTTAAGGCGACCGGAGCGCTTGCCTAGTCGGGTGGAAATAATCTACCGAACCAAGTCATTACAGGGAAGCAGAGGTCTACCGAGCCGAGATCCCCAACCGAGTGACTCCTCCGCTTGACCAAGCAATGAGACCTCTCTCATATCCATTGATATCCCTTTGGGAGATAATGCCACTGACAACGAGACATGGTCAACAAGCGGATCGTACCATGGAAGCTTCTTGTAACGACTCGACCCCTCGGCCCCTTGGGCGGCCCAACTGGCGGCCCATTTGGTGACCCCTTGGTGGTCCCTTGGGTGGCCCAATTGGCGGCCCAACTGGCGACCCCTTATATCGTCGACCGACGACCCTCGGCCGTGCCGTTACTCACTAGGTCTTCCCACCCCTGGCCAGTGGATTTTTGCCTTCCCTAAGATTTGAACTTTAGGCCTCCAGACTAAGTACTAGAGTTTATGAATCCTGGAGGTCTAGAGTTCGAATCCTGGGGAAGGCAAAAATCCACTGGCCAGGGGTGGGAAGACCTAGTGAGTAACGGCACGGCCGAGGGTCGTCGGTCGACGACATAAGGGGTCACCAATTGGGCCGCCCAAGGGACCGCCAAGGGGCCGCCCAAGGGGCCGAGGGGTCGGGTCGCTACAATAGGATTTGCGTGTCCTGTTAAGGTATGGTATCAAAGCCACTTTTCTGACATGTCCTTTCATAGGATAATTTGGAGAACGCGCCCATGCCTTAAGAAGCGTGCATGTCGTCCGCTGAGGTGCTATATAAAGGAAGGTCCATGCATCGGCAGAGGTACGCGTTATTCACTATTCATGCCTGTGCTTACTATTGCTCCGCTTTCTTTCATTTTTCCGATGACTGACTTGAGCGTCGGAGGGCTAATGTCGGGGGACCTTCCCTGGCTCGGCACTGACGTTTCTTGTGTTACAGAGCGGAGTGAGGTTTACAAGCTGTCAACCCAGAAGCCACATCTCCAGCTAGCCTTCTTCATGATTTTCGGACAGGATTATATTGGCGTTGTCTGTGGGAACATAGCCTGTATCCGAAATGTGAAGATGGAGGACGCTGGACGATTCATGATAGTGAAATTGACAAAGGAGGAATTAGATATGCTGATACAAGCACGAGTAACAAAAATGGTTGAGCAACAATAGCAGCAGTCGCTGGCCGAGCGCTAGGTACATGAGCCCATGACATCAGCAACGGGGCAGCAAGCTAGATATAGAGATCGAGCAGAACATGTATTCGTTCAAGGATAGAATAAGAAGCCGACCGCACATACGGGGATCACCCAATACGTCGATCCCCTTTCATCGCGCGTTGTGCCAAACTTCATCAGAGGAACAATGTCGAATGGACAGAGAACCAGGATCCTCCTCGGACAACGCACCCGTTCGAGATGCACAAAAAGGAAAAGTACCAAGAAATGATGATTCACCCCAGTGGATCAACCGACAGTTCTCTCCGAGGATCTTGGACGACCCCTTGCCTCGACACTACACCCCACTGACGATCGGGGAATACAATGGAACGATCGATCTGGACGACCACCTAGCCAAGTTCGATAATGCGGCCACACTCTATCAGTACACTAACGGAGTGAAGTGCCGAGTCTTCCTTAGCACTCTTTCCTGATTAGTGCAAGTTTAGATGATTACCGGTCGGATAAATCCATAGCTTCAAAGACTTCCGAGCGACATTCTTGCACCACTTCACCAGCAGTCACCGCTACCAGAAGACAAGTGTTAACCTGTTCGCGTTGAAGCAAGGGCCCAACGAGGCACTGAGGGCATACATTAAGTGGTTCAATTAGGTGGCCATGGACATTGCATCGGTCTCCTCGGAAATATTGGTAAATGCCTTCGCCCAAGGGCTTATCGAAGGGGAATTCTTCAGCTCCCTCATCCGAAGGCCGCCAAAAGACTTCGACCACCTACTCAGGCAGGCCACTGAATATATAAATGTGGAGGAAGCCCAGATGATGCGAAGGAAGGAAGTGCCTGCCGAGCACATTGGTCCCTCGGAACGACGGTTGCCCACCATTCATTAACCACCAAAGGGCCCCTGATCAGGAGTAGCACAGTCGCACCCGGAGCCAAGAACACATGCCGTGCAACATGTAGCATCAAGTCACCTAAAAGCTACGAAAGGCAAGTCATGGGCACCATTGTTTTGCTCCTTCCATCAGTCGACGATGCACAACACGCGCGACTGCTATGACTTGACGCTGATTTCCAGTCGACCGGCTCCTCTAAGATACCATTATCGTTCACCGACTCCCGAGCGATGACATCAACACTGGTCGGATGGGCGAAGAAAAGAAGATAGACTGGCGGACGAACAACGCCATCGTTAGCTGTAAAGAAGAAATAATACAAGTCCCGTTAGAGTTTTTGCTGAGCGGACTAGGCCTTCATCTTAGGAGGAGGAGAATTGAAGAAATGCCGCTCAGGGTGAAATTAGAATGATCATCAGTGGGTCGACCAGTGGTGATTCCAACAGAGCGAGGAAGTCACACGCACGACAACTAGAAATATATATTGTTGGATGCAGCAAGGAGAAGACGGAGGGACCTGAGATTAGTTTCAGCCCCTAAAATCTAGAGGGAGTGGAAATCTCTCACGATGACGCCTTGATTATTTGAGTAGTAATTGCTAACTATACCATTCACCGAACTTTTGTTGATACAAGTAGCTCGGTGAATATAATCTTTAAAAAGGCATTCGATCAGCTACAAATCGACCTGAGTGAACTACAACCCATGATGACCCCGCTTTATGGGTTCATGGGCAATAAAGTATTGTTGATCGACCAGGCTCGACTGGTCATATCACTCAGTGAGGAACCTCTCAAGAGGATCAAGACCACAAATTTTATTATGGTAGATGCGTCGTCCGCCTACAATGTCATATTGGGTCGATCAACCTTTAATGAGTTTTGAGTTGTGGTGTCCACCTTCTTCCAAAGATCAAGTTTTCGGTAGATAATGAGGTGGGTGAAGTTAAAGGCGATAGTTGTCCGCTTGACGGTGCTACGTCGAGATGGTCAAATCTGAGGCAAGGGTCGTGCGGAAGATCTCACATTTGGAAGTGAACACCATCATGGAAGAATCTCCTACGCTAGTCTATGAGGAAAAGGAGGAGGTTCAGATCCATCACAGTCGATCGAAAGCCACTACATTTATCGCTACTAACCTGAAAGATGAAAAGAACGTAGAGATGGTCATCTGCCTTAGGCGACACCATGTGTTCGCCTGGTCGACACACGAGCTCCCGAGCATCTCGCCAAGTATAGCTCAGCACGAGCTTCATGTTCGACCGGACGCTCGACCAATGAAACAGAGGAACTAAGATTTTAGCGCGGAGCAGAACCAAACCATCCGAGCGAAGATAGAAAAATTATTGGAAGCCGACCACATCCGCAAGGTGTAATTCCCGAGCTGGTTTTCTAACGTCGTGTTGGTCTCCAAACCGGGCAACAAATAGTGAGTCTGCATCGACTTCCGCAATCTGACAAGGCCTGCCCAAAAGACTTCTATCCCCTGCCTCAGATAGACCAAATGGTGGATTCCACGACGGGTTGCGAGCTGATCTGTATGCTCAGTGCATACTAAGGTTACCATCAAGTGTCACTCACCCAAGAAGATCAAGAAAAGGTCAGCTTCATCACAGTCAACGAAACTTACTGCTATAACGTCATGTCGTTTGGATTAAAGAACGCTGGCACCACCTATCAAAGATTGATGAACAAGATGTTCCAACGACAGATCAGTTATAACATGGAGGTATATGTCGATGACATATTGATAAAATCTCTTCGAGTTATTGACCTTTATGCAGATATCAAAGAAATCCACTGAACTTTGAGGGCATATGGAATCAAGCTGAATCCAAACAAGTGCCTATTCTGAGCAAGGAGCGACCGCTTCCTAGGCTATATCATCACGGAACGGGGGATCGAGACGAATCCGAGCAAGGTGAAGGGATTGCAAGACATGCTCCCACCCCGCAACTTGAAGGAGGCCTAACGGCTGACTAGACGGATCACAGCATTATCGAGATTTATCTCAAAATCGTCCGACGGAGTCACCTATTCTTCAAAATACTACGCCGAGCGACAAAGATTTAGTGGGGCACGGAGTGTGACAAGGCCTTGGAGGAGCTCAAGGAGTACCTTACCTCCTTACCTGTGTTGGAGAAACCCAATGTCAGTGAGCTGCTCTGGATTTATTTGTCATCCAGAGAGCATGCGGTTGGCTCGGTGTTGGTGCGACAAAATGGCCTTGACCAACATTCTGTATATTTTTTAAGTCCTCGCTACACCAGTCTCGAAAATTGGCATACACGCTAGTAATCGCCGCTCGGAGACTCCGGCCATATTTTCTATCACACCCGATCGTGGTGATGATCAACAACGCGCTGGGAAGAGTCCTTATCCCAGAAGCATCTGGACAACTGATCAAATGGACAATCGAGCTGAGCGAGTTTGACATACAATATCAACTACGAACGGCGATCAAAGCACATGCCTTAGCTGATTTTGTTACTGAGGTCCAGAATGCCAAGCCGAACATTACTTGGAAGATCTATGTAGTTAGTTCATCCACTCGGCAAGGGAGTGGGATCGACATCCTCTTGATTTCGCCTCGGGAGGATAGGATGCAGTTGTCCGTGCGGCTCAATTATCGGGCTACAAATAACGAAACTGAATATGAGGCTTTGATAACTGACTTATAGGCAGCACGACATGTAGGAGCCACAAGAGTCCTCATCCACTCAGATTCTCAATTGGCAGCTTAGCAGCTACTGGGCACATTTGAGATAAGTAATGCTCGACTCAAGCAATACGCCGAAGCTTTCGAGAAGTTGAAGGCAAACTTCAAAGAAGTAGTTATACAAAAGATCCCTCTCTCGGACAACTAGCCGCTGACGAGCTGGCTAAGTTAGCTAGTTCGTTATCATCAATCATCATTGATAAGTTGATCGAACAAGTCTCACTAGTGACACACATCGACAGGATGGACGGGATAGAATTCCTATGCGACTGGAGGATGCCGCTGATAGAGTTCCTCAGATCGGGCTTCACACCAGCCGATCATGAGGAAGCTCGTCTGTTGAAAAAGAGAGCTGGGCGGTTCACCATGATCGAAGATCAGCTATATAAAAAAGTTGTTTCAAGGTCGTTGTTCAAGTGCGTCGGATCGGAAGACGTTGAATACATCTTGCAAGAGCTTCGCCAGGGCTCCTACGAAAGTCACCCGGGCGGCAGATCATTGGCCTGAAAGATCCTGTTGGCGGGATGCTTTTGGCCCACCTTGTAAGATGACGCGACTCGAACAATAGTCACTTACTTGTCATGTCAAAAGTATCATAACATCTCGCACCGACCCACCGAGGAGATGAAAGCACCCACGATGTCTTGCCCGTTCGACCAGTGGGACATGGACATCGTTGGACTATTTCCAATGGTAACCAGTTAGTGAAGATTTCTACTTGCAACAGTAGATTATTTCTCAAAGTGGATGGAAGTCGAGCCACCAGCCAAGATAACCGAGCATATGATTATCAAATTTATATATAAAATATTTTATATCGGTTCGACATCCCTCACTGGCTCATCTCGAACAACGGAAGAGAGTTCACAGGACGGAAGTTCAAGGAGTAGTGTGATGGCTATGACATCGCACAGGCTTTCACATCAGTGGTCTACCCCAGAGCAACGACTAGGCGGAAGTCATCAACAGGGAAATCCTCAGAGGGTTACGGGCTCGATTTGACCATGCTGGAGGCAGTTGGGTCGATGAACTCCCTAGTGTATTATGAGCCCATCGCACCACCCAAGAGAGGTGACCGACGTCACCCTATTCCATCTGGTGTACGGAGGTGACCCAGTGGTTCAAATGGAAGTTGGAGTAGAGTCCGACCGTATACAGTTCTACGTTGATGGAAACGTTGAACGAAAGCTCATGGAGCTCGACTTGGTAGATGAAGCACGGGATAAGGTTGTCATCTGACTCATGGCGTACAGGCAGCACATGAAGTAGAGCTACAACTGTATGGTGATGCCAAAGTCATTCCAGGTCGATGACGTCACCAAATTAGAAGTCTCGTGGGGAGGACCCTACAAAGTCATTCAAAAGCTCCGCTCGGGGAGCTTACAATATGTAAGATGAAGATGGGAGAAAGCTTGAGCGGCCCTGGAGCGCAAACCATCTCTAGCCCTATAAGGTCGGGTGAGAGGTGCACAATTAAATTCAGATAAATTGTATAAACGTATGTCTTGTAAATGCAGGTGAACAATGCATAAAACTCCCAAGTGTTCCAGACTCTTGTGTCGTTCGGCCAAATTAAAAGTCAAGCGGCGATTATAAACTCTTGTCTATGTCAACAGTCGAGCGGTGACTATAAACCCTTATCTATGTCAACAATCGAACGACGACTATAAACCATTGTCTACGTCAATAATCGAGCGGCGACTATAAACCCTTGTTTACATTAATAGTCAAGCGGTGACTATAAACCCTTGTTCACGTCAAAAGTCAAGCGACGACTATAAACCCTCAAGTTTACGACAACGACCGAGTGTCAACTATAAACTTAAGAGTCGATAACGACAACCGAGTGGTGGCTATAAACCCAAGATTAAAATTAGCAATAAGTCATGTGGCAACTATGAACACTGGTCCTACTGCCGACTGGCAGAAAAGATTCTCGCTCACAAAAGCAAAGAGGTCGTTTGGCATACACTGAAATAGGTGGTTGAATGACTTGTCAACAAGTTACATTGACGAGCGGAAGTACAAGAATGCATACTTAATTTTTCACAAAATATTATAAGGTGGTCAAGATGCTAGACAGCCCCACGGGGCCGAATGGCGATGCATGGAGGAACACTTGCAAAATTTAACAAAAGAGGAAGCGTCGAACATGCGTTCATTCATTAACACTTAGAAAATATTTTACAGAACATCTGGAGAGAGTACAAAAGTTGAACTACGAAACACAGAGAAGGATTACTTGAGATAGTCGAGCATGTCGTCCGGCAACGACTTGGTTAGCTTTTCTCTGTTTATAATATTGTTGGTCATTGCGATAAGGAGATAGCCGTCATCCTTCAGCTGTTGGAGGGTTCCATCAATGCCAACATTGAAGAGGTGAAGCGCTCGATCAGTGAGCCGGTTGTTGAAGGAGTCCGAATGGAGATAATCACGCTTGAAAACTCCAAACCGGTCGGGCTCTGCATCTTGGTAAATTTTGAAGGCCACTTGGGACGCCTCCAACTCGATTTGATCGAAGCAGTTTGACATCCTTGGCATTGAGTTAAAGCTTAGCAGCACTTGCTCTTTTGAGCGACTCTCCTGCTCGGTGACCAGAGCGACCTCAGCCTCCTTCAGATTTTGTGTCAAGACCCTAGCCTCTTTATTTTTAATCTCTAAGCCCTCTATAGCGCGAAGCTTTCGAGTATTTGCGGAGTTGATTTTGAACTCAAAGCTGCTAGCATTGCTTGTTGAGCTACTCAATTGGCGAGGACTGCTCGACACTCTTGTCTCATTCAGCTTAAAGCTGTTCGGAGCTCCTCTCCAGATCAACCTTCAGTTGGGCCATCTCGCTAGTCAGCTGCTCCAAACGCGCCCGGGAAGCCTCTGATGAGCCGTTCAGAGCACGCAGTTGTTGGACTTCGTGCTCCAAAAAAGCTAGCCCTTGGCACATGGCCAAACTCTCGACCCAGAACTGCAGTAGCAATAAGTTAGTTAGTGTCGAGCGGGAAATAAGCAAGTAAATATGAAAGCAATATATATACTCTAGTGGCCCTCTAAGTATGACTGTCCGCGAGTTCTCCCGGGGAAATAGTCGCCCCACGGGCCTAAGCATCTGCCCATACTTGTGCCAGCTGTTGAGTTTTTTGGGCCGCGAAAATCACTTTTTCGCGTCACGGAAACCCCGAAGCCCCAAGCCACCAGATCCGTGCGAAGTAGAAATAAAACAAAAATATGAGTACGAGTTTCTAATCTAGATCTACACTAAATTTACAAAGAGGAGACCTTTTATACCTTCGATGCGTGCCCTTTTTCGTATCTCGCTGGTCCAAAATTCGCCGGATCTCGAGAGTATCAAAATAGATACTCCTCTATACGTATCCACACGAACACACTAGGTGGAGAAGACCAAACAAAGGTGTGCTAGCACCTAAGTTGTTCGACCAAGAGAGGAGGAGAGGGAGAGCTTGAGGAGAGAGCTTGAGGAAGAAGAAGATGTAAATGACACTTGAATGAAAAATGAATTCCTTCCCTTCACAAAAGTGGCCGACCACTTTCACAAAAGTGTAACCCCCATTTTGCATTAAGTGACCATTAAAGAGGGAATTTGTAACCTCCATGAGGTGGCATACACATGTGCTAAACATGATGATGTGGCATATCATCATTGGCCACTTAATGCCAAGTCACAAATGATGTGACATAAAGTCAAGTCAAACTTGACTCTTCCTCTTCCTCTTCCTCTCAAGTCAAGTCAAACTTGACTTAATCTCTCTCATGGTTGATCTAATCCAACCATTTAATTCAAGCTAATTTAATATAATGAATCTAATTCATTTAATTAAATTGATTCAATGAGTCATAATCTAAATTAGACTCATTGAACACATAAATCAACTTGAGTCCAACTCAATTAGCCCAATTAGGATTACTCTTAATCTAATTTGATTCATCATATGAATCTAATCCTCTTGGTTCATCATATGGATCTAATCTCCATCTAATTGTCCTTAGTGTGTGACCCTATAGGTTCTTGTAACGTTAGCAATGCCCCTAAACCCATTTAGGAGTATAAGTAATGAGCGGTATCTAGCAACACATCATTACTATCCAAGTTACAAGAATGTTGAGATCCAACATCACCTTGTGACTACTAATTGTGACTCTTCACAATATATGACAAGTGTCCTTCTATCCTAGACATCTAGATTGATAAAAATGAGGCATAGACCGTGTCATCCTCTAATCAATCTAAATCTTGAACTCCAAGTACACTCACTAAATCAAATAAGCT